>NC_084554.2:25885000-25887500 GCF_033978685.3 Nerophis lumbriciformis | reverse complement strand
CAATTTTTAGCCCATTTTGGTGATAGTTTTTAGTTGTTGTTTGATCTTATTCCTACAATGAGTCCTTTGGACCACATTTTGGGCAAATATTTTTTGGTGTATTAAGTTAGGTCTTTGAAGAAATGCATCTACAATGACTTACCTACAGTGACTTTGTATAATATTAAACTAAAGTAAGAGCATTACATATATATATATAGTGCCTTACTAATAGGTTTTTGAATAAATACACTTTGATATACATATTGTACATTTACAAATGCTACTACCAATTCAATGCAGGCCAATAAGCCTGGGGTGCCCAAAGTGTGGCCTTGGGGTCATTTGTGGCCAACAGCTCCAGTTTCTGTGGCCCCCAGCATATTGTTGCAACTAAATGTAAAAACATAAGACTGAGAGAAAAGCAAAAACACGTAACATAATAAGAAAAAGATAACATTGTGATACATCCATCCATCCATCCATTTTCTACCAACCGCTTGTCCCTTTCAGGGCTGCGGGGGGTGCTGGAGCCTATCTCAGCTGCATTCAGGCAGAAGGCGGGGTACACCCTGGACAAGTCGCCACCTCATCACAGGGCCAACACAGATAGACAGACAACATTGTGAACAATATTTGAGAGGAATTGGTATTTTGTGTATATAGTTAACATTTTAAAACTTTGAGTTCCACTCATGAAAAATGGGAGCATAAACAAAAATGTTGCGTTTATATTTTTGTTCATCCATCCATCCATCCATCCATCCATCTTCTACCGATTGTCCCTCTTGGAGCCTATCTCAGCTGCATTCAGGCGGAAGGCGGGGTACACCCTGGACAAGTCGCTACCTCATCACAGGGCCAACACAGATAGACAGACAACATTCACACTCACATTCACACACTAGGGCCAATTTAGTGTTGCCAATCAACCTATCCCCAGGTGCATGTCTTTGGAGGTGGGAGGAAGCCGGAGTACCCAGAGGTAACCCACGCAGTCACGGGGAGAACATGCAAACTCCACACAGAAAGATCCCGAGCGCAGGATCGAACCCAGGACCTTCGTATTGTGAGGCATACGCACTAACCCCTCTATCACCGTGCTGCCCCATTTGGATACAAACAACTAAAAATAATAATCTTTGTGCACCTATAACACAAAGCTGACACAAACTTTTGTCTTTATATATAGTTTGCTTTTGACATTTCTTTTGGACAAAATACCAAAAAAATAAATTAATAAATAAAACATTTTTTAAATGCTTTGACTTTCAGTATACGGCTAAGCAATATGAACAAAACATATTGTGTTATACAAGTAACAAAGTGTAATATTGACTATATGATATTGCTCATTTATAATTAATTAATTTTATATTTAGAATAAATAAATTAAATAAAAAAGAAGTACCACTGATAGTCACACACACACACACACACTAGGTGTGGTGAAATTAATCTCTGCGTTTGACCCATCCCCTTGTTCCACCCCCTGGGAGGTGAGGGGAGCAGTGAGCAGCAGCGGTGGCTGCGCTCGGGAATCATTTTGGTGATTTAACCCCCAATTCAAAGTGACCTTTTTTTTAAAATAGATTAATGTTCAGGCTTACTAATACATGCATCACTGTAGTCCAAGTCTGACAAAGTGCGGCCATTTTTTGGGCCCGTGACACATTCTATGGGGAAAAAAATAGAACGAAAAAATGCAACAAGCTCAAATCCCCCCAAAAATGGGACCTAAAACCAAAATTACCAACGGGTTGTGCTCTTGCTGTGAAGGTCTTTGATTATTTGCATGCGTCCTGTCATAATAAACACGTGTACACATTTCTTGCAAGATATAGAAAGTTATTGAGTTTGCTAAACAGGTTTTAGTTGGCGGAATAATAATAATATTAGCAAAAATAATAACAAGTGAAGTGAATTACACTTATATAGCGCTTTTTCTCTACAGACTCAAAGCACTTGACATAATGAAACCCATTATCTACATATTTTAAGATACATTTAAACCTGTGTGAGTCGCACTGGGAGCACATGGGTAAAGCCTATTGCCCAAGGACACAACGGCAGTGTCTCGGATGGCGGGAATGGGGATTAAACCTGGGACCCTCAAGTTGCTGGCACGGCCGCTTTACCAACAGAACCACACCGCCCCAAAGAAGACACTCATTTTCTTTATCATCAGCTTCGTTGTGGATGTTTTGTTTAGAAAGTTTAGCATTGATGAAACTGCACTGTATTGCTTTCAGTATCTTTAACATGTTCTAAAGCGGCCCTGCAGCCTTTCATTTGTATGTATGTATGCGGCCCTCGCTAAAAGGTTTGTACACCCCTGCTATAAATATTTCATGACAAACGTTGTGCCATAAATGCTTTTTTCCTTACTATTTCTTTGTTGGATTTTATCTTGATAATAGGCAAAAAAAACTCGAGCATATAGCGACACCCTGTTTTTAGCGGGGTTTTCTTGTTGGAATGAAAAAATACAATGGCCCCCATATGTTTAGACTTCTCAGTA
>NC_084554.2:25702500-25882500 GCF_033978685.3 Nerophis lumbriciformis | reverse complement strand
TGTCGTATACACCGATCCACAGCATCCCAAACATGCTCAATGGGAGACATGTCCGGTGAGTATGCTGGCCATGCAAGAACTGGGATGTTTTTCAGCTTCCACAAATTGTGTACAGATCCTTGCAACATGGGTCTGTGTATTGTCATGCTGAAACATGAGGTGAATGTCTCAGGTGAGTGGCACAACAATGGGCCTCAGGATCTCGTCACGGTATCTCTGTGCATTCAAAATGCCATCAATAAAATCTGTTCATTGTCCCATACCATAACCCACCCCCACCATGGTCCACTCGATTCAGCAAACCACTCTCCTACACAACGCCACACATGATGTGTGCCATCTGCCCTGAACAATGAAAACCGGTATTCATCAGTGAATAGAACACCTCTTCAGCGTGCCAGACACCATCAAATGTAAGCATTTGCCCACTCAAGTCGGTTATGACGACAAACTGCAGTCAGGTCGAGACCCCGATGAGGACGATGAGCACACAGATGAGCTTCCCTAAGACGATTTCACACAGTTTGTGCAGAAACTATTTAGTTATGCAAACCAATTGTTGCAGCAGCTGTCTGAGTGGCTGGTCTCAGAAAATCATGGAAGTGCACCGGCTGGATGTGGAGGTCCTGGGCTGGTGTGGTTACACGTGGTCTGCGGTTGTGAGGCCGGTTGGATGGACTGCCAAATTCTTTGAAACGCCTTTGGAGATGGCTTATGGTAAAGAAATTAACATTGAATTCACGGGCAACAGCTCTGGTGGACATCCCTGCAGTCAGCATGCCAACTGCACGCTCCCTCAAAACTTGTGACATCTGTGGCATTGCTGTGAGATAAAACTGCACATTTCAGAGTGGCTTTTTATTGTGGGCAGCCTAAGGCACACCTGTGCAATAATCATGGTGTTTAATCAGCATCTTTATATGCCACACCTGTGAGGTGGGATGGGTTATTTTAGCAAAGAAGAAATGCTCACTAACACAGATTTAGACAGATTTGTGAACAATATTTGAGAGGAATATGTCTTTTTTTTTTTATATAGTAAAGGTTTTTGGCCCTAGTGTGTGAATGTGAGTGTGAATGTTGTCTGTCTATCTGTGTTGGCCCTGCGATGAGGTGGCGACTTGTCCGGGGTGTACCCCGCCTTCCGCCCGATTGTAGCTGAGATAGGCTCCAGCGCCCCCCGCGACCCCGAAGGGAATAAGCGGTAGAAAATGGATGGATGGATGGAAGGTTTTAGATCTCATGAACTCATGAAAAAGGGGAGCAAAAACAAAAATGTTGCATTTAATATTTTATTTGGTGTACTGTACATATATATGCATACATAAACATACATATATACGTATATTCATATTTACAGTAAGGTTGTACATTATCACGGTACTAATGAATCAAAAATGGTACTATACTCTGTTTGAAAAGTACCGCTTCGCCGTATTTTTTTTTTTTACAGGCATGACAGCGTGTCGTCGTCACGTCGTGTTATTGCTAGTTTTACGAGCAGACGAGCATGTTCGGTAGCACACAATCCCGGAGTACTTACAAGCAGACAATGTGTGTAAACAGAAAAGGGAGAATGGACACATTTTGGCTTAAAAACTAACAATAAAGGTGAAGCTATAACACTGAAACGCCAACAGAAAATGGTGCTTTAAAACATGGCTAGCTAGTTAGCGACTAATATCCATCCGCAATCGGCAGTGTTTTAGCTTCTTCTAAATCACTAATCCTCGCCTCCATTGCAACAAATAAAGGATGTTTTTTTTTTACTAGTATCATCCCTGCAGGACGAGGAATAGCTAAACATGCTTCACTGCACACCTTAGGAGGATACGATAGGTCACCGGTGTCACAATGTAAACGAATGCCATGGGTGGATCTACACCTGACATCCACTATGATACCAAGTACAAGAGCGTATCTCGTCGATACTACTATGATTACATCAACATTTTTTATCGTCACAAAATCTTTTTTCTTTTAAATTCATGTTATATTCATAAACTCAGGAAATACGTCCCTGGACACATGAGAACTTAAATTATGAGCAATGTATGACCTTGTAACTACTTGGTATCGGATCGATACCTAAATTTGTGGTATCAGCCAAAACTAATGTAAAGTATCAAACAACAAAAGAATAAGTGATTATTACATTTTAACAGAAGTGTAGATAGAATATGTGGAAACGGAAAAATAACCCGTTATTAACAGTAAATGAACAAGTAGATTAATAATAATTGTTTACAGCTTGTCCATTATAATTTTGACAAAATAATAGAATGGAAAAGACACAATATGTTACTGCATATGTCAGCAGACTAATTGTTAACCTTTGTTAGCTTTACTTACTACTAAAAGACAAGTTGTCTAGTATGTTCACTATTTTATTTAAGGACAAAATTGTTCTTCGATTGCAATAAGAAACATATGTTTAATCTACCGTAATATTTTTTGTTAAAATAAAGCCAATAATGCCATTTTTTGTGGTCCCCTTTATTTAGAAAAGTATCGAAATACATTTTGGTACCGGTACCAAAATATTGGTATTGAGACAACCCTAATATATACATGTATGTATATATTAGGGTTGTACATACATACATGTATATACTGTGTGTATATCCATCCATCCATCCATCCATCTTCTTCCGCTTATCCGAGGTCGGGTCGCGGGGGCAGCAGCTTAAGCAGGGAAGCCCAGACTTCCCTCTCCCCAGCCACTTCGTCCAGCTCCTCCCGGGGGATCCCGAGGCGTTCCCAGGCCAGCTGGGAGAGATAGTCTTCCCAGCGTGTCCTGGGTCTTCCCCGTGGCCTCCTACCGGTCGGACGTGCCCGAAACACCTTCCTAGGGAGGCGTTCGGGTGGCATCCTGACCAGATGCCCGAACCACCTCATCTGGCTCCTCTCGATGTGGAGGAGCAGCGGCTTTACTTTGAGCTCCCCCCGAATGACAGAGCTTCTCACCCTATCTCTAAGGGAGAGCCCCGCCACTCGGCGGAGGAAACTCATTTCGGCCGCTTGTACCCGTGATCTTGTCCTTTCGGTCATGACCCAAAGCTCATGACCATAGGTGAGGATGGGAACGTAGATCGACCGGTAAATCGAGAGCTTTGCCTTCTGGCTCAGCTCCTTCTTCACCACAACGGATCGATACAGCGTCCGCATTACTGAAGACGCCGCACCGACCCGCCTGTCGATCTCACGATCCACTCTTCCCCCACTCGTGAACAAGACTCCGAGGTACTTGAACTCCTCCACCTGGGGCAAGATCTCCTCCCCAACCCGGAGATGGCACTCCACCCTTTTCCGGGAGAGAACCATGGACTCGGACTTGGAGGTGCTGATTCCCATCCCAGTCGCTTCACACTCGGCTGGGAACCGATCCAGTGAGAGCTGAAGATCTTGGCCGGAGGAAGCAATCAGGACCACATCATCTGCAAATAGCAGTGACCTAATCCTGCAGCCACCAAACCAGATACCCTCAACGCCCTGACTGCGCCTAGAAATTCTGTCCATAAAGGTTATGAACAGAATCGGTGACAAAGGGCAGCCTTGGCGGAGTCCAACCCTCACTGGAAACGTGTCCGACTTACTGCCGGCAATGCGGACCAAGCTCTGACACTGATTATACAGGGAGCGAACTGCCACAATAAGACAGTCCGTTACCCCATACTCTCTGAGCACTCCCCACAGGACTTCCCGGGGTACACGGTCGAATGCCTTCTCCAAGTCAACAAAGCACATGTAGACTGGTTGGGCAAAATCCCATGCACCCTCAAGGACCCTGCCGAGAGTATAGAGCTGGTCCACAGTTCCACGACCAGGATGAAAACCACACTGTTCCTCCTGAATCCGAGGTTCGACTATCCGGCGTAGCCTCCTCTCCAGTACACCTGAATAGACCTTACCGGGAAGGCTGAGGAGTGTGATCCCACGATAGTTGGAACACACCCTCCGGTTCCCCTTCTTAAAGAGAGGAACCACCACCCCGGTCTGCCAATCCAGAGGTACCGCCCCCGATGTCCACGCGATGTTGCAGAGTCTTGTCAACCAAGACAGCCCCACAACATCCAGAGCCTTAAGGAACTCCGGGCGGATCTCATCCACCCCCGGGGCCTTGCCACCGAGGAGCTTTTTAACTACCTCGGCAACCTCAGCCCCAGAAATAGGAGAGCCCACCACAGATTCCCCAGGCCCTGCTTCCTTATAGGAAGACGTGCTGGTAGGATTGAGGAGGTCTTCGAAGTATTCCCTCCACCGACCCACAACATCCGCAGTCGAGGTCAGCAGAGCACCATCCCCACCATACACGGTGTTGACACTGCACTGCTTCCCCTTCCTGAGGCGGCGGATGGTGGTCCAGAATTGCTTCGAAGCCGTCCGGAAGTCTTTTTCCATGGCCTCCCCGAACTCCTCCCATGTCCGAGTTTTTGCCTCCGCAACCGCTGAAGCCGCACACCGCTTGGCCTGTCGGTACCTGTCTGCTGCCTCAGGAGTCCCATGAGCCAAAAGAACCCGATAGGACTCCTTCTTCAGCCTGACGGCATCCCTCACCGCCGGCGTCCACCAACGGGTTCTAGGATTACCGCCACGACAGGCACCAACTACCTTGCGGCCACAGCTCCAATCGGCCGCCTCGACAATAGAGGTACGGAACATTGTCCACTCGGACTCAATGTCCAGCACCTCCTTCGTGACATGTTCAAAGTTCTTCCGGAGGTGGGAATTGAAACTCTCTGACAGGAGACTCTGCCAGGCGTTCCCAGCAAACCCTCACAATGCGTTTGGGCCTGCCAGGTCTGTCCGGCATCCTCCCCCACCATCGCAGCCAACTCACCACCAGGTGGTGATCGGTAGAAAGCTCCGCCCCTCTCTTCACCCGAGTGTCCAAAACATGAGGCCGCAAATCCGATGACACAACTACAAAGTCGATCATGGAACTGCGGCCTAGGGTGTCCTGGTGCCAAGTGCACATATGGACACCCTTATGTTTTAACATGGTGTTTGTTATCGACAATCTGTGACGAGCACAAAAGTCCAATAACAGAACACCACTCGTGTTCAGATCCGAGCGGCCATTCTTCCCAATCACACCTCTCCAGGTTTCACTGTCGCTGCCAACATGAGCGTTGAAGTCCCCCAGTAGAACGAGGGAATCACCCGGGGAAGCACTCTCAAGTACTCCCTCGAGTGAATCCAAAAAGGGTGGGTACTCTGAGCTGCTGTTTGGCGCGTAAACGCAAACAACAGTCAGGACCCGTCCCCCCCACCCGAAGGCGGAGGGAAGCTACCCTCTCGTCCACCGGGTTGAACTCCAACGTGCAGGCTTTGAGCCGAGGGGCAACAAGAATTGCCATCCCAGCCCGTCGCCTCTCACTGCCGGCAACGACAGAGTGGAAGAGAGTCCAGCCCCTCTCAAGAGAAGTGGTTCCAGAGCCCTTGCTGTGCGTCGAAGTGAGTCCGACTATATCTAGCCGGAACTTCTCCACCTCACGCACTAGCTCAAGCTCCTTCCCCCCCAGCGAAGTGACGTTCCACGTCCCAAGAGCCAGCTTATGTAGCCGAGGATCGGACCGCCAAGTGCCCTGCCCTCGGCTGCCGCCCAGCTCACACTGCACCCGACTTCTATGGCCCCTGCTATGGGTGGTGAGCCCATTGGAGGGGGGACCCACGTTGCCTCTTCGGGCTGTGCCCGGCCGGGCCCCATGGGGACAGGCCCGACCACCAGGCGCTCGCCATCGTGCCCCACCTCCGGGCCTGGCTCCAGAGGGGGGCCCCGGTGACCCGCGTCCGGGCGAGGGAAATCTGGGTCCTTGGTGTGTATATATATATATATATATATATATATATATATATACTGTATATATACAAACATGCACATACTGTACATATATGCATATACATGCATGCATATGCATACATATTTATACATGCATACAGGTGGTAGAAAATGGATGGATGATATATAAATGCATACATGCATATATGCATACATATGTATATATATATATATATATATATATATATACATATATATATATATATATATAAAGATATTTAATGACAAAACTTTGTGTCATAGGTCACAAAGCATGTGATTATTATAAAAATATCAGTTTTTTTCTCATTACATTACTTCCTTTTCCTTACATTTTTTTGGTTTGTTTTTATTTCAACAGTACCCGGAGGGCCAACTAAACTCAAGCTGCGTGCTGTAAAAGGCCCTTAGGCGCACTTTGGACACCACTGACATAGTGGACACATTATTATTATTATTTATTTATTTTTTGACAAAATGACAAAAATATCACATATTCAAATTTTTCAGTATCTGGCCTTCGGTGGAAAACGTTTGGACGGCCCTGAGCTAGACCAATTTGTGAACCAATGTTTAAATTTGAATTTGAAAAAAAAAAGATTAAAAAAAGACGCTATGATTATTGGTGACAAAGCATATATTATTAGTCTCAACATTTCCGTTTTTCTCATTACATTATACTTCTCCTGGGTTATTTTTTGTTTGATTTTATTTCGGAAATAGATTAAAAAAAAGCCGCACTGTGGACACCCCTGGTTGTAAAAACACATCATGAATATATTCCTTGTGTTTACACAGGCAATGACAGGCCTTTTATTGAACGAAATAAAAACTTTTTTTTACAAAGGTTCATTCCGTGCGCAACAAAAGAGTCCATGTCATGTTTTGTCTCCCTCCCTTGAAATTAACCTTAATGTAAAATATATAAAGCGGCTCCTCTGAGTCTCCCTCGACACACACACGCTGAACGCTGCCGACCAATCAGGAGCCGCCGAGACGTGTGAGCGCCAGGAGCCGGGAAGTGTGTGACAGAGCGCGGCTAGGCTGTCGACAGCGGCGCGTCAGCCTCCACACACACACACACACACACACTCACTCACACACACACACACACACGCACATGCGCACACACACACATACACACACACGTGGGGCGATAGAAGAGAGGAGAAGCGTCGACATGAGCGGACACTTTGAGGAAGACGCGCACCGGAGGACGGAGAGGAAAGGCAGTAAATCCCCCACTTTGCTGTCTTCTTACTGCATTGACAGCATTCTGGGCCGCCGGAGTCCCTGCAAGGTGCGGCTCATTGGCGCGCAAACTTTGGCTGCACTGCCCGGCAGAGGGGAGCTCGACAGGGCGGCTCTGGGTAAGTTCTTCCCTTGCAGAAAAAAAAAAAAAAAAAAAAAAAAAGGAAAAATTACCCCCCAAAATATTACAGTATGTATCTCCTTTAAGTTTGCAGCTATTTGTGGTTCAAAAACTATGAAGCAAAATATGCTATATATATATATATATATATATATATATATATATATATATATATATATATATATATATATATATATATATATATATATTGCAAATTTATATGTTTTGTTATTGTGAACTGTACATGTTTTATTGCATGTATAACAATTAGGGCTGTCAAAAATAGGGACTGAACTCCAAAAGATATCGCATTAATCATGTATACAAGCAGATAAATCATGCAATGTCACTCCAAAATACACCCTAACTTGATTTTAGATATTTAGATCAAACACATAAATGCACTCCGTTCGAGTAAAACATTTTGACATTTTACAATATTCCCGGTTGACTTTGTGACAATAAAATTGCATTTGTGTTCAAATGTTTGGGGTTTTCTTTCTTTTTTTCTTAAGTTTATTTAAATTATGCAAGCAAGTAAATAACCTGGTATTAATCACAATTAACCAAAATTCAAAAGTGTGACTAATTGGATTTTTTTTTTAATTGTCATTTGTTAACACTGTTGACAAATTACAAAAAAATGTGTAACAATGTGCCGATTTCATTTAGAAATGTGTAAAACTGAGAATGAGACTAAAATGTATTAAAAAATAAAAAAATGTAATATAGTAGAGATAGGCTCCAGCGACCACCCGCGACCCCGAAAGGTACAAGCGGTATAAACATGGATGGAATAGATAGATAGATAGATAGATAGATAGATAGATAGATAGATAGATAGATAGATAGATAGAACTTTATTGATTCCTTCAGGAGAGTTCCCTCAGGAAAATTAATTATGTGTTCAAATGTCTAAAAATGCATGTGTGTGAACAAAAATTGTTTTTAATTAATTGCAGCCAAAATTGTAAATTAAGGTAACTAAATATGTGTGCTTCTAATGGTGCTGATTATGTAGAGTATATTAATATTTGATTCACAGGATTATTCATTTACAATTTTAACACGTTTTTGCTGTGATCAGGCTTTTTAGTGGATCACAGGATTGTTTTTATCCCATGTTAAAAAAAAATAATGATATATTTTATTTGAGATTTTATTTTAACACGTTTTTGTTGTGATCGGTCTTATTAGTGCACAACCGGATTTCCCCGCCCCCCAATGTAAAAAACGACGAATTTTTTTTGGAGGATATTATTTTAAACCGTTTTTTGTCGTGACCAGGCCCCAGCAAAGAGCCGCTCTCCCTGCCGGGCGTGGACATGCACCTGCCCCCCAAGCTCCGCCGCCTCTACGGCCCTGGAGGAAAGTACCTCCAGGAGCAGGCGGACAAGCTGGACCGAGAGCGGGTCCTGCTGGAGGGGGCCGCGGACAGCCTAAAGATCGTCCAGGCTCCGCAGGTGAGCATCAGCCGCAGCAAGTCCTACAGGGAGAACGCGGTTCTGAGCCGGCCGGAGGGCGAGCGCAGAAGCCCCGCGGAGGCTGCGGAGAGCGGCGGCCTCATGGACCGGGAGGAGCTGACCAAGTTGGAGGAGGAAGCGGTGAAGGAGGAGGAGAGCTCCGGCGGGGACGCCGCGGCGCTCTCCCCGAAGGACGAGGAGCGGGAGGGCTTGAACGCCGGGGACGGGGAGGACAGCGTGTGTCTGTCCGCCGGCAGCGACTCGGAGGAGGGCATGATGAAGCGCAAGCAGCGGCGTTACAGAACCACCTTCACCAGCTACCAGCTGGAGGAGCTGGAGAGAGCCTTCCAGAAGACGCACTACCCCGACGTCTTCACCAGGTTAGAAATTATTTGGAACATAATAATCATTTTTACAATGTTTGACTAATAAAAAGATGCATAATTCCCACAGATGATTACATGCATGTACTGAATTGAGATTATTCCTATATTCCACCACGGCACCTGAAGGGAGCTTCAATTGCTTTTTGTGCATGGCTGCCTTGTTTGGATGTCATTATTCCAACCATTATGTTGTTACACTGACAGGACTGCAGGGAACAAAAAAAAGAAGAAGTAGAAGGGGGAAAAAAAGGAACAATCAGGAGGCCATCTATACCAGACAGAGAAAATAGAACAATTATGCTCTTTCCGTAGAATTCAAGGCTATTTTAGTCGGCTGTATTGTTGACAGGGGAACAACAAAAACAGGAATTCAAGACATATATATTTCACTCGTCTTGCAGGGAAGAGCTCGCCATGCGTTTGGATCTGACCGAAGCCAGGGTGCAAGTAAGTGTTTTTTTGTTGTTGTTATATTATCACATCCATCCATCCATTTTCTACCGCTTGTCCCGTTCGGGGTCACATGTTCCGCTCTAATTTGAGGCAGCCATTTATGGCGCGTTATATAAACGGGGAAGCCAAGTGGCTTTTTAGCTGCAATTAAGCCATTCATAAAGTTTGGATTCCCATCAGAGAGGGGAAAGGGTATTTGATTTGCTATTATATGATTGCTGCATTGATGCCTTGCTTTTGCACTTGGGGAGCAAATGGGCCATTGAAAGGTGTTTGCTCCTGCAGCCCCCCCCCCCAGAGGGGGGGGGGGGCTGGAGGTGAACAAATCACTTAGCGGGCGCCATCAGGAGGTGATAAAAACTCATAAATTCCCCAGGGGCTGTGTAATGCTAAACAGCCCTGTGGGAATAATGTGTGTGTGTACTGTCCCTGTCGCTCAATCACTTTTCCTCCTGTTGACATTTTTCTTTGTGCGTCCGCAGTGCAAACTGACCGGCAGTGGAGTGGCCGCGTGGGAAAGTTAAATACACCCACTCGCTGTGCACGTCCCCTTTTCAAGAATTTCATTTAAAGCGCATTAATTGTCATCGGGGGCAGTTGAGAGGCAATTTTGCGCGGGGTCTCTGACATCACTGAAGGGTTTAATTAGACTGAAGCGGATTTGGGCTTACCTTGTGGTGGAACCACATCCGTCCAGGGCCAGTGACGTGCAGTCAGGGGAGGCAGTGCCTCACCTGCCATCATGGAAAGAAAAAAATGCAAAAAGAAAAAAAAAAAAATTAAATTGTTATATGTATCCAGTGATTATACTATAAAGTTATTTTCCATTTAACTTCACCAGTTTTAGATTATTTTTTATTCAAAATCGCTGAATTTTCACATTTGCCGTTCAAATACTGAGAAGAGACTTGCGGTGAGTCAGCAGCCAGTTGTGCCTCACCATGGATTGCGCAATGACTCGGCTAACTGCTGGCCTGCTGTGCAGTGAGACCGTATTGCTATATGAACTATATTATACATTTCCATAGTTTAGTTAGCTGAGGTATATAATGTACAGTGTATTTTGTCAACAACTGTATGTGTGTAACGTATTTCTTGTGCTGAGCAATCATAAAACGGCTGCAAAGACACTCTGGGTGAGGCACGCAGTTCTCCCGCCTCATGGTGGTAGAGGGCGCTAGTGATCCCAGGGATCATTCTTGCAACTACTCAGCTGCAGAATAAGTGACAAGCTAGCAGTACTCTGACTCGCCACACTGGGAGAAGTGCGAGCAGACACATGTCTCTCCAGCTGAAGCCAGCCTTTTTTCCCCCTTTTTTTCAAAACTGTATTTATAACAAACATGGCATTTTTATTAGAGTAAACCAGCGTTTGTGTGTGTGTTTTGTCAGATGCAAAACTATTGTTTAATTGCTCGCAATAACATTAAATCTAATTAATGTGTCTGCCAATATGGAGGATTATATACTGTATCCAAGATTAAATACTTCTCTAAACTGGACTTTAAGACAAAATTCATGTGATCATACAAAGTAGGTTTTCATGGAGGATAGCTATGGCTGCTTCAGATACAAGTACAGAAAGGTACACTCACAATACTTGATTTATTTTGTTAAAACCAAATGAGACCAAAAAGTATTTAATAACAACTTTATCAAATACTTTTTTGACCCATTTATCATATCATAATATCATTATGATAATGTTTTTATGAAAGCAACTAAATCCCTTCTTTTTCTTGTTATTCTAATGAGCAACCTAATGATTAGAGCTGCACATATGAATTTAAGTAGAGATGTCCGATAATATCGGCCGATAAATACGTTAAAATGTAATATCGGAAATTATCGGTATCGTTTTTTTTTATTTATGTTTTTATTAAATCAAATCAAGAAACACAAGATACACTTACAATTAGTGCATCAACCCAAAAAACCTCCCTCCCCCATTTACACTCATTCGCACAAAAGGGTTGTTTCTTTCTGTTATTAATATTCTGCTTCCTACATTACATATCAATATATATCAATACAGTCTGCAAGGGATACAGTCCGTAAGCACACATGATTGTGCGTGCTGCTGGTTCACTAATAGTACTAAACTTTAACAGTTAATTTTACTCATTTTCATTAATTACTAGTTTCTATGTAACTGTTTTTATATTGTTTTACTTTCTTTTTTATTCAAGAAAATATTTTTAATTTATTTATCTTATTTTATAAAAAAAAAATTAAAGTACCTTATCTTCACCATACCTGGTTGTCCAGGCATAATAATGTGTTAATTCCGCGGCTGTATATATCGGTTGATGTCGGTATCGGTAATTAAAGAGTTGGACAATGTCGGAATATCGGATATCGGCAAAAATACATTATCAGACATCCCTAAATTTAAGTAAAAAAAAGAAGAAGAAAAAACTCCTAAAGTATCTTTGCCTCACCTGGTGTATAGTTCACCGCACATCACTGGTCCAGGCATGCTCCTGGGGGGGTAAAAAAGGTTGAATCATGGTGTTTGGAATATTTGTGTTATAAAGTGATGACTTACCCACTGTCTGCCCTCTAGGTGTGGTTTCAGAACCGCAGGGCCAAGTGGAGGAAGCGTGAGAAGGCGGGTGTGCAGGCACACCCGCCGGGCCTCCCCTTCCCGGGCCCCCTGGCAGCAGGCCACCCTCTCAGCCACTACCTGGAGGGAGCACACTTCCCGCCTCACCCGCATCCCGCCTTGGAGTCGGCGTGGACGGCAGCAGCGGCCGCCGCCGCCTTCCCGGGCCTCGCCCCGCCCCACCACAACGGCTCCGCACCGCCGCTCGCCACCCCCCTCGGCTTGGGCACCTTCCTGGGCACGGCGGCCATGTTCCGCCACCCGGCTTTCATCGGGCCCACCTTTGGCAGGTATCACCTCCCCCTGTTCCGCCGTGACACCGACAGGCAACGGAGTGGAGCTAATGACGTGGCTGTTTATCTCGGGGCGTCTGATTAGAAATGTGTTGTAACTATTCGCAGTGTGGCGTGTAATCACTGCCAAATGTCTTAATAAATTAACCAAATGTGTGATGCTGCAAAACAAGCTGTGAAGAGCGCTGACGCTGCAAACGCCACATGCCGCAATTAGCTCCTCATTTGCCCCGAGGGACACTGGAAGCCTTAATTGGCAGGAAATGTTTCCTCCTCTGCTGCCATCACACGCTCTGTTATGAACACAACAACTCTGTCCTTCCAGGCTCTTCTCAAGTATGAGTCCTCTGACCAGCGCTTCCACCGCCGCCGCGCTACTGCGACAGCCCGCCCCCCCCGCGCACGACAGCTCCCACGCGGGGCCCGTCCTCCCAGACCCGTCCCCTGCTTCCGCCCCTGCATCTTCCTCGGCTGCAGCAGACCGCCGGGCCTCCAGCATCGCCGCCTTGCGCCTCAAGGCCAAGGAACACTCGGCCCAGCTCACCCAACTCAACATCCTGCTCCCCGGCGCCACAGGAAAGGAGGTGTGCTGAATACTCAACCCACCCACCCCCCGAAAAGAGCGAAAAAGTCCCCCCCAACAAAGTAGCACAACCAAACCGAGTAAAAAGAAAAAAACTGTGCATGAGCGCCACATCATTTGGTCAACATTCTAAGATCCAATGCAAGAACTGCCTCAAAAAAGATGGACTAAAAATGTTCATTATAAACTCACAGCAATTGTATTTCTTTCACAGTAACATTCACCGTAATGGTAACACTTTAGCATGGGGAACATATTCTAAGTAACAAATACTTAATTTAGAGTTATTTGGACACTAGGGGAACATATTGTAAGTAAAAAAGACTTAATTGAGAGTTATTTGGACACTAGGGGAACATATTGTAAGTAAAAAAGATTTAATTTAGAGTTATTTGGACACCAGGGGAACATATTGTAAGTAAAAAATACTCAATTGAGAGTTATTTGGACACTAGGGGAACATATTGTAAGTAAAAAAGATTTAATTTAGAGTTATTTGGACACCAGGGGAACATATTGTAAGTAAAAAAAATACTCAATTGAGAGTTATTTGGACACTAAGGGAACATTTTGTAAGTAAAAAAGACTTAATTGAGAGTTATTTGGACACTAGAGGAACATATTCTAAGTAAAAAATACTTAATTGAGAGTTATTTGGTCACTAGGGGAACAGATTCTAAGTAACAAAGACTTAATTGAGAGTTATTTGGACACTAGGGGAACATATTCTAAGTAAAAAAGACTTAATTGAGAGTTATTTGGACACTAGGGGAACATATTGTGAGTAAAAAAGACTTAATTGAGAGTTATTTGGACAATAGGGGAACATATTCTAAGTAAAAAAGACTTAATTTAGAGTTATTTGGACACTAGGGGAACAAATTCTAAGTAAAAAATACTTAATTGAGAGTTATTTGGTCACTAGGGGAACATATTCTAAGTAACAAAGACTTAATTGAGAGTTATTTGGACACTAGGGGAACATATTCTAAGTAAAAAAGACTTAATTGAGAGTTATTTGGACACTAGGGGAACATATTATGAGTAAAAAAAGACTTAATTGAGAGTTATTTGGACAATAGGGGAACATATTCTAAGTAAAAAAGACTTAATTGAGAATTATTTGGACACTAGAGGAACATATTCTAAGTAAAAAATACTTAATTGAGAGTTATTTGGTCACTAGGGGAACATATTCTAAGTAACAAAGACTTAATTGAGAGTTATTTGGACACTAGGGGAACATATTCTAAGTAAAAAAGACTTAATTGAGAGTTATTTGGACACTAGGGGAACATATTGTGAGTAAAAAAGACTTAATTGAGAGTTATTTGGACACTAGGGGAACATATTCTAAGTAAAAAAGACTTAATTTAGAGTTATTTGGACACTAGGGGAACAAATCCTAAGTAATAAAGACTTAATTGAGAGTTATTTGGACACTAGGGGAACATATTGCAAGTAAAAAAGACTTAATTGAGAGTTATTCGGACACTAGGGGAACATATTGTAAGTAAAAAAGACTTAATTGAGAGTTATTTGGACACTAGGGGAACATATTGTAAGTAAAAAAGACTTAATTGAGTTATTTGGACACTAGGGGAACATATTGTAAGTACAAAAGACTTAATTTAGAGTTATTTGGACACTAGGGGAACATATTGTGAGTAAAAAAGACTTGAGAGTTATTTGGACACTAGGGGAACATATTGTAAGTAAAAAAGACTTAATTGAGAGTTATTTGGACACTAGGGGAACATATTGTAAGTAAAAAAAGACTTAATTTAGAGTTATTTGGACACTAGGGGAACATATTGTAAGTAAAAAAGACTTAATTGAGAGTTATTTGGACACTAGGGGAACATATTCTAAGTAACAAAGACTTAATTGAGAGTTATTTGGACACTAGGGGAACATATTGTAAGTAACAAAGACTTAATTGAGAGTTATTTGGACACTAGGGGAACATATTGTAAATAAAAAAGACTTAATTTAGAGTTATTTGGACACTAGGGGAACATATTCTAAGTAACAAAGACTTAATTGAGAGTTATTTGGACACCAGGGGAACATATTGTAAGTAAAAAAGACTTAATTGAGAGTTATTTGGACACTAGGGGAACATATTCTAAGTAACAAAGACTTAATTGAGAGTTATTTGGACACTAGGGGAACATATTGTAAGTAACAAAGACTTAATTGAGAGTTATTTGGACACTAGGGGAACATATTGTAAATAAAAAAGACTTAATTTAGAGTTATTTGGACACTAGGGGAACATATTCTAAGTAACAAAGACTTAATTGAGAGTTATTTGGACACCAGGGGAACATATTGTAAGTAAAAAAGACTTAATTGAGAGTTATTTGGACACTAGGGGAACATATTCTAAGTAACAAAGACTTAATTGAGAGTTATTTGGACACTAGGGGAACATATTGTAAGTAAAAAAGACTTAATTGAGAGTTATTTGGACACTAGGGGAACATATTGTAAGTAAAAAAGACTTAATTGAGAGTTATTTGGACACGAGGGGAACATATTGTAAGTAAAAAAGACTTAATTGAGAGTTATTTGGACACTAGGGGAACATATTGTGAGTAAAAAAAGACTTAATTGAGAGTTATTTGGACACTAGGGGAATATATTGTAAGTAAAAAAGACTTAATTGAGAGTTATTTGGACACTAGGGGAACATATTGTAAGTAAAAAAGACTTAATTGAGAGTTATTTGGACACTAGGGGAACATATTGTAAGTAAAAAAGACTTAATTTAGAGTTATTTGGTTAGGGTTAGAGCAGTGGTTCTTGACCTGGGTTCAATCGAACCCTAGGGGTTCGGTGAGTCGGGCTCAGGGGTTTGGTGCAGGTCAAGACACACCCGACTCATCGTGTAAATAAAAACTTCTCCCTATCGGCGTATTACGGATACGGCAACAGCAGAAGTCACACCAGGGGTAGGGAACCTATGGCTCTAGAGCCAGATGTGGCTCTTTTGATGACTGCATCTGGCTCTCAGATAAATCTTAGCTGAGATTGCTTAACACGATAAGTAATGAATAATTCCGCTGGTAATCACAGTGTTATAAATAACGACTACAAAGCCATCAGCAAAACCATGCAGCACCAGAAGTCGCATTAATGGTAAGAAGTATTTTATTTATTATTGGTTAGCTTCAGAATAACAATGTTATTAAAAAGAATAAGAGACTTATTATACTCTAAAAATGTTGGTCTTACTTAAAAATGCACGCATTTAGTTGTATTCAGTGTTAAAAAAAATATTACATGGCTCTCATGGAAATACATTTTAAAATATTTGGCTTTCATGGCTCTCTCAGCCAAAAACGTTCCCGACCCCTGAGTCAGACTGTGTAGGTGTGTAATTTGTTGTGAGTTTATTCACTGTGTTGGTTTTGTTCTTTGAACAAGGTGATGTTCATGCACGGTTCATTTTGTGCACCAGTAAAAAAAAAACATGGTAACACTTTAGTATGGGGAACATATTCACCATTAATTACTTGCTTATTAACATGCAAATTAGTATCATTTTGGCTCTTAACTAGTCATTATTAAGTACTTATTAATGCCTTATTCGGCATGGCCTTATTATAACCCTAACCCTAACCCTAACACTAACCAAATAACTCTCAATTAAGTCTTTGTTACTTAGAATATGTTCCCCTAGTGTCTAAATAACTCTATATTAAGTCTGTTACTTAGAATATGTTCCCCATACTAAAGTGTTACCAAAGACATATAACTTTGTCTTGAATTTGAAAAAAAACTAAACATTTTATTTTTCACTAAAGAAGGGTTCGGTGAATGCGCATATGAAACTGGTGGGGTTCGGTACTTCAAACAAGGTTAAGAACCACTGGGTTAGAGGGTTAGGGTTGTTGTTTAATAATGCCATGCAGAATAAGGCATTAATAAATACTTAATGACTATTCAAGAGCCAATATGTCACTAATTTGCATGTTAATAAGCAACTAATTAATGGTGAATATGTTCCCCATACTAAAGTGTAATTTCTTGTCAAATATATTTTCAGTACTTTACTATAACTTACAATAAAGTTACAACTAAATGCTGTTACTTTGCAATTGTAAATTTTATTTTAAATCACTCTCGTTTTAGCAACATCCCGCCACCTACTGTACACTGTCGCCTATGGAACAGTTTGAATTAACTTATTGTGATAATACAGAGGACTGACTACATTCTTGTACTGTGAAAGAACACTTAATTGCTATGAAATATAAGGGTATCGTTATTTTTACAGTCAGTTGTAATGTTACAGTATTTTTACTGTAAAAAAATACAGTTAAATGCTGTGAAATTTTTACAGTGTGTTCTTATTTTTCTTTGTTTCTGGTGGTGTTTAAGTGACAAAAAAGAAGCACTTCTATTCCAGTATTAGGCAAATTCTGTATTTTTTTTTTTTTTTTTAAGTCTTGCATTGGATCTTGCAGCTGCAATTTAATTTGATGGACCTTCATGACCCGAATATAAGACCACCCCTCTTTTTAGGAAAAATATCCCTTGGTAAATACACCACTGACCCCCAAGTCACTAGTGCATGTGTGAGCGACAGGAGGAAAAGCTAAATCCCTATAGTACACCCCAGACCTAAGACAACACAACGTTTAGAGGTCGTCTTATATTGGGGTCATGACAGTAGTTTTAATATGTACTAAATTCACTTTAACATGGTGGCCTGCCAATATAAAGCATCAGAAGTATCCCGTGCTATACGTCAAATGTACCGACGGGGCTGGGACAGTACAGGACCCTGACTCTTTGCCACCCACCCACCCAGAACCAAAGGAAAACGGTCCCACAGACCTGACTTAAGTCATCTCTACAGGAATGACTCCGGTCCCCTAAACGACTGTAAATGAAAGTTGTACATATACTGTGTAAAGGGAGGACGCCATTTCCAACAAAAGTCATCATTTTCCAAGCTTGTGTATATTTCAGGAGTTTTGATCATTTGCACTCGGTGTAGTGTGTGTGATGAATGTCCACCCTGTGTAGAATTATTCCAGCTGTGTTTAATCAACTAGATTTTTGGATCATTATTTATGTCTAAGCTACGAAGAGTTTTTTTAAGCGGTGATGGAAAAAGTCCGAAAATGAGTTCTTTTTGGCATTCAGGACACATGTGAAATATTATAGAACTATGAATAAAGAGTGTTATGAGGAGATAGCTCGTGTGTTTGATGCTAAATGTGCGGGTATAGGAGGGGTAGGAGACATATTTTCACCGTGTCTGTGCTCTCGGGGCAAGTTGACAAAATAGAGGCCATATATTCATGAGCTTAATCCCCAACATGTGAAAAGAGGCACAAAAGCGAGGGGTTTTCAATTAGATCCACCACTTTAGCTGGGCGGGCGGGCGACAAAACTTCCTTGGAAAGAAGGCTTTAGAGCCGCTAAATTGGTCTTAACATCTGTAATACCGTGTCGCTGGAAGTGAGTCCTCTTTGTCATTAATGAAGTAACAAACCACTTCATCAGTCGGCTTTCACGCACACACCTCACATGCTTAATTCCCTCCTGAATCCACCCCCTCCACTACTATTACAGCAATCAATGCGCATTCTCCCTCATTTGACCCATCTTTGGTGACCGCGTAAATCGTGTGAAATTACCCTGAGGATTAATTTAGTTCCTCTTTTGATCAAACGCCTCAGGGGAAAAGCCTCTTCGTCTTCCCTCGGTGGAATTGTCTCAGGTCCGACACCTGTTAATCACTCAATTAACGCTAAACAAGGGACAACCGGAGGCTGAGGGAAGAAGTTATGTGGGGGACATTTGTACATAATCACACAGGCTTGAGGCAGCTGCTGCAAGGATGCTGCCAAATGTAAGAGTAATAGTAAAAGTAACAGTAAGGGTAATTGTAGCGGTAATGGGAATTGCATTGTGGTAATGGTAAGGGTAGTGGTAAAGGAAAAAGTAAAGGTAAAGGGTGGCTCTAATAGTGAAAATTAGAGTAAGAATAATGGTAAGAGTCAAGACAGTGGTATTGGTAGGGGTAATTGTAAATGTAAAATATAAAGGTAATGGTTATGGTTAAAATAAAGATAACAGGAATGGTAGGGGTAATAGTAAAAGTAATGGTAAAGTGTATTGGCGGACGTATAGGTAAAAGTAATATTAAGGGCACTGGTATTGGAAATTTAATGGTTAATATGAGGGTAATAGTACGAGAAATGCTACGGGTAATGGTAAAGGTATTGGTAAGAATGAGGGTAATATCAAAGGTAAGAGTATGGGTAATGGTGCTGGTAGCGGTAATGGTAATAGTAGGGGTAATTTAATAAGAGTAAAGTGAAGAGTAATGGTAAAGGAAAGAATAAGGGTAATGGTGAAAGTAAGAATAAAGGTAATAGTGAAAGTAAGAATGAGGGTAATGGTGAAAGTAAGAATTAGGGTAATGGTGAAAGTAAGAATTAGGGTAATGGTGAAAGTAAGAATGAGGGTAATGGTGAAAGTAAGAATGAGGGTAATGGTGAAAGTAAGAATTAGGGTAATGGTGAAAGTAAGAATTAGGGTAATGGTGAAAGTAAGAATTAGGGTAATAGTGAAAGTAAGAATTAGGGTAATGGTGAAAGTAAGAATGAGGGTAATGGTGAAAGTAAGAATGAGGGTAATGGTGAAAGTAAGAATACGGGTAATGGTGAAGATAAGAATGAGGGTAACAGTGAAGATAAGAATAAAGGTACATGTTGCTGTAAGGTTAAGGGTTGTGGTAATGGTTTATTTCAACCTTTTTAAAAAGGAGTAGGAAGAAACGGAGCTGATTTCTTCTTACCCTAAATGATTTATAAAATAGTTGCTCTCATTCCTGCTCCAACTCAGTGGTTCCCCTCCAATAAAACCTTCACAGAGGCTTGCTTTAATCTTATTGTCAACAATGAATGGCAAACCAATTTGTCTCTAATGCATGGGGAAGGCTCAGGGGTGGTGTGTGTGTGTGTGTGTGTGTGTGTGTGTGTGTGTGTGTGTGTGTGTGTGTGTGTGTGTGTGTGTGTGTGTGGAGGACCTGCTGGTAGTAAACTAAAACGTTCCTTTGCAGTGCAAAAAGGCGAAAAAATTGCAATGCGAGTTGCAGTGAAATTAGCCATCAGAAAGTCACACTTGTTGGATGTTTTCATTGAGGAGGAGGAGGAATGCACTGGTGGGATTAGATTAGCTCCCACAGGCCTGAATATAAAATTTGCTTTGAAAAGGACGCATCATTTGATGGACTGGAATCAATGGGCTATGGCGTAGTGTGGGGGCTGGCCAAGTACTGCCCATTCCCCACTGAGCACACATACTGTATCACTTTGACATTTAAAAAGTACCGTATTTTTCAGACTATAAGTCGCAGTTTTTTTTCATAGTTTGGCGGGGGTGCGACTTATACTCAGGAGCGACTTTTGTGAAATTATTAACACATTACCGTAAAATATCAAATAATATTATTTAGCTCATTCACGTAAGAGACTAGACGTATAAGATTTCATGGGATTTAGCGATTAGGAGTGACAGATTGTTTGGTAAACGTATAGCATGTTCTATATGTTATAGTTATTTGAATGACTCTTACCATAATATGTTACGTTAACATACCAGGCACGTTTTCAGTTGGTTATTTGTGAGTCATATAACGTACACTTATTCAGCCTGTTGTTCACTATTCTTTATTTATTTTAAATTGCCTTTCAAATGTCTATTCTTGGTGTTGGGTTTTATCAAATAAATTTCCCCAAAAAATGCGACTTATATATGTTTTTTTCCTTCTTTATTGTGCATTTTCGGCAGGTGCGACTTATACTCTGGTGCGACTTATACTCCGAAAAATACGGTACACTAAACGCTAACAGTAAGCAGTTTGTTGACTAACAACTACCTTTGATTGGAGCTGCAGTCTGTCACAATGCAGGCCAAACATTTGCATAAATTAATGCAATTACCGTATTTTTCGGAGTATAAGTCGCACCTGCCGAAAATGCATAATAAAGAAGGAAAAAAAACATATATAAATCGCACTGGAGCCCGGCCAAACTATGAAAAAAACTGCGACTTATAGTCCGAAAAATACGGTATGTCGAAACTAACTACATTTATCAAACAACTGCAATGTCTTTAGGTTGTCATTAAATTGCAAACGACTACCAAAAAAATCAGTTAAGCAAACATTACAATGAGTACTTTTCATTATTTGTACATGACTTATGTGAAACAGTGTCCATGAAGATGCCTCCAATATACTGCATAGAATACAATACATTTATTAGGGGGAAGGCTTTAATTACGAAACTACTTTATCTTTAAGAAATACATAATTTTAAAAATATATTCTTAATTCTACAAGCTGCGTTTGTGTCGGCCCACCACAAACAGATTTGTCCTACCTGTTTACACATTATGACAACATTACAACTCTGCACAGAAGGTGGCAGTATGCATCGTCAGTTCGCTTCTTAACACACCTTTTCACATACCAAGGGCCTCATGTATTAAGACTCGCATGGATTTCCTACTAAAAAAATGCACTCTCAAATCCAGAAAACGCACACGCAAAAAGATTCAGTGTGCGCACGTATCAATTCATGCACTTTTCTTTTGTACATCCAAATCACCGTGGAATTGAGCGCACATGTTGGAGTGGCTGGGCCACACCCTTATTTAAATCCACGAGTCATATTTAAATTAGCCATGTGCCTAAGATTTACCACTCACAGGTTGCACCCAGAGACAACAAGGGTCTGTCACTTTAAGGGGAACTGCACTTTTTTTTGGAATTTTGCCTCTGATTCACAATCCTTACATAAGACAAGAACACATACTGCATGTTTTCCTGTTTTTTTATGCATTCTAAATATTAAATTAATGCGATCAATTGAGCCCTTAAAAAACATCCAAATACCTCCATTAAGGTTTTATATTCATTAAATAAGTATATTTATAATTTAGGAACGGGCACATTTATAATAACATCTAATATTTACGTATTTTGATCATTTTAAGCATACGCGGCACATTAATTTCAAAAATGCATCCTGATTTTGCTTTTTTTTTTAATAAAATCACTGATTATTACTCTCTGCAGACTTCATGAGAGCCAACAAACATAATAAAACATCACGTACTGTACTTGGTCTACTGTCGTTAGGATACCGACTGATATAATCTTGTTATATTCCCGTTCAGATGAAGAATGACTCATAATCCTCGCAAAAAGAAAGGGGGTGGAACCAAGCGTCTTTTTGTGTCATTCTCGCTGTTTACGTGTCTAAATTGTCTGTCAAAGTGGACCAATTTGTCAGATTACATCCTCCTCGTCCTACTATCCAGGTGGGAGGCACGGTTTATGATTTGCAATAAACTTCCACAAGCAAGTAGGTAAGGAAACAGATAACCACTTGATGATGTAAACATAGGGACACACAGTAGTGATCACGGCGCCGCTATAAATAGTTTGTCTGTGTTAGCACATATAATAACAATATCACTAATACTTGGTTAATATTCAAGTCACAAAATGGAGTATTGATGGCGTTTTTTTATTGGCGAAATAGAAGACCTCCAATTGGCTCTGCTGTAAGCAGACATTTATTTACTAGTTAGAATGTATTAAAAAAAAATACATCCGTCGTCATGTCTTTCATAACAATTGTGATCGATAGGCAAAATTCCCAAAAAAGTGCAGTTCCCCTTTAAGATCTGGACCAGAAAAAAACAGCAAGTCAGATCTAGTCCTGACCAATCTAATTCTATGAGCACGAACTGATGAAGCCTACTCGGATGAGCGGCGAAACATCTTCTAAGACAAACCAAACAGTCCAGCGTTTTAAAGGGTAATTCAACATATTCAGTACAGTATATTATTATACAAACCCCGTTTCCATATGAGTTGGGAAATTGTATTGGATGTAAATATAAATGGAAAACAATGATTTGCAAATCATTTTCAACCCATATTAAGTTGAATATGCTACAAAGACAACATAATTGATGTTCATACCGATAAACTTTTTTTTGTGTGCAAATAATCATTAACTTTAGAATTTGATGCCATCAACACGTGACAAAGAAGTTGGGAAAGGTGGCAATAAATACTGATAAAGTTGAGGAATGCTCATCAACCACTTATTTGGAACATCCCACAGGTGTGCAGGCTAATTGGGAACAGGTGGGTGCCATGATTGGGTATAAAAGTAGATTCCATGAAATGCTCAGTCATTCACAAACAAGGATGGGGCGAGGGTCACCACTTTGTCAACAAATGTGTGAGCAAATTGTTGAACAGTTTAAGAAAAAACTTTCTCAACCAGCTATTGCAAGGAATTTAGGGATTTCACCATCTACGGTCCGTAATATCATCAAAGGGTTCAGAGAATCTAGAGAAATCACTGCACGTAAGCAGCTAAGCCCGTGACCTTCGATCCTTCAGGCTGTACTGCATCGACAAGCGACATCAGTGTGTAAAAGATATCACCACATGGGCTCAGGAACACTTCAGAAACCCACTGTCAGTAACTACAGTTGGTCGCTACATCTGTAAGTGCAAGTTAAAACTCTCCTATGCAAGGCGAACACCATTTATCAACAACACCCAGAAACGCCGTCGGCTTTGCTGGGCCTGAGCTCATCTAAGATGGACTGATACAAAGTGGAAAAGTGTTCTGTGGTCTGACGAGTCTACATTTCAAATTGTTTTTGGAAACTGTAGACGTCGTGTCCTCTGGACCAAAGAGGAAAAGAACCATCCGGATTGTTATAGGCGCAAAGTTGAATAGCCAGCATCTGTGATGGTATGGGGGTGTATTAGTGCCCAAGACATGGGTAACTTACACATCTGTGAAGGCGCCTTTAATGCTGAAAGGTACACAGGTTTTGGAGCAACATATGTTGCCATCCAAGCAACGTTACCATGGACGCCCCTGCTTATTTCAGCAAGACAATGCCAAGCCACGTGTTACATCAACGTGGCTTCATAGTAAGAGTGTGGGTACTAGACTGGCCTGCCTGTAGTCCAGACCTGTCTCCCATTGAAAATGTGTGGCGCATTATGAAGCCTAAAACACCACAACTGAGACCCCTGGACTGTTGAACAACTTAAGCTGTACATCAAACAAGAATGGGAAAGAATTCCACCTGAGAAGCTTAAAAAATGTGTCTCCTCAGTTCCCAAACATTTACTGAGTGTTGTTAAAAGGAAAGGCCATGTAACACAGTGGTGAACATGCCCTTTCCCAACTACTTTGTCACGTGTTGCAGCCATGAAATTCTAAGTTAATTATTATTTGCAAAAAAAAAAAAAAGTTTATGAGTTTGAACATCAAATATCTTGTCTTTGTAGTGCATTCAACTGAATATGGGTTGAAAAGGATTTGCAAATCATTGTATTCTGTTTATATTTACATCTAACACAATTTCCCAACTCATATGGAAACGTGGTTTGTACATGTAACTCTCTTAAAGATAAACAAAATATTTATGCACAGATGAGATGTGCCAATATCAAAATATTACATTGAATCTCTTTTTGGCAACCATGAATACATTGATTTAATGAATACAACAAAAAATTATTAATATTTATTATGTGTATTAACAAATAACAGTTAATATTGTATGTAGCTTTGAAACAAGAAAGAGGTTGGTCCATGTACCTTCCGTTCATTCTATTTCGAATTCTTAAAAGTAAATCAAAAAACAAATTTCGGGCCATTTTTCCTATTTTCATTTCTGAAACAAAAGTTTAACAATTACTTAATGACACTTTTTTAAAACAACAAAAGGGCTCCTGCTCAACAAAGATGTTACCATTATGCTAAAAACATGCTAAACGCAAAGGAAAAGCTAAAATATTGCTTGTGGTTCAATTTGTCATCACACAGATAAACACGCATTTTTGCATTTTGGATGAACGCATATTCGATTTTTGTGTTTATCTGGAAAAAAAAAATTCATAAAAGAAAAACAGCACAAAATCCAATTTTATGGCAATATTTGAATGAAAATCCACCCTTTTTTTTGTTTTAAAATCTGCCATATTTAATAAAAATCGAAAAACGGCCCTAATTTAGTTTTTTTGATTTGCGTTTAAGAATTGGACATAGAATGAACGGAAGGTACACGGATTGAGGTTCTTCATCGACATGGAATCAATAATGTTTTTTTTTACAATCTTATTACTACCATATAAATGGGCAACAGTTTCATTTTCCGGACACAATAACAGCTTAAATCATTTCAAACCACAAATATAAGTGTTACACGTAGTAATCAGTTGTGAACAGACGAAGCCCCAACAGCGCCATTTAAAACGAGCGATGCGCGCTCATGCGGAATCAATTTTTGGAACAACACCGGAAGCAGCAATTAATAGCTTCAACTTAAAGTTGAGCAGATGTCACACTTGATGACTCACTTGCTGATGGCGTCATAGAAGTAAAAATTAAATGTGTCCCCTTTACTTTCTCCCAGTATAGATATTACGATGTGGAACATGTTAAATCCATACACTTCCTCATCTGACAAGCAAAAACATCTGATTGGCTCTCGTTCGCAGCTAACGCCCACCCTTCTTTTCGAAATACCAGAGAAATAAAGAGCTGTGATTGGATACAATATATTCTGAATTTGTATCGTCTGTCGACAAGACACAATTAAATATGATTGGATTTAATTTCTGTCAACATTTTCTTCTCGTTTTTATACGTCAACTAAGGTGCCGAGAGGCCTGAGTGCTTTTTTTTTTTTTTATTGCTTTTTTTAAATACAATTTTTGTTGGATGACTGTATTGTACTTAATGTGAACATGCCATTACCATAAATGCCATGTGGCTACATTACATTAGATGTCTTTATAATTTTACGCTGAAAACACACTAGTGTTACCCAGATGAGTCAACATTTGAATGTTGGTATTATAAGTTTAAGATTTGACATTTTTACCAGTTTTAGCGTTGAAAACGAAGCAAAATGAAATTTTATTTTGAGTGTTTCGACGAGCAACGTCCTCACACAGGCTCTTAACCTCCCATAATGCTACGTTAGGAGCTGCAGCCACATAGGTGTGTTGCAGGTGTCCCTCCCACCGGATGCTGCACTTACCTCACCCATGCCTGCCCCCTTCCCCTTGGACTTGATTTGGCTCCTGATTTGGATTTGAACAACCCGCATTTCTCCCACCATGTCCCTGTCTGGCGAGGAGAATAGGCCCAATCACTCCACGGCCTCAGTTGGATCGGTCGTTGCTTACTCGGGTCTCTCTGGGAGAGGAGCTCGAAAAGGCGCTTTGATGATGAACAGCCCCCCTGCTCTCCTCCGTCACCCCCCCCCCCCCCCCCCTCCTCCTCCTAGTGAAAGAGCTGAATAGCGAGGGCCGCGGCACTCCGCTCCCCTCTCGGGTCGCCCCTTAATTCCCCGTCTCCCTTGCTCTCATCCAATTAGCTCAGTGTATTAAGCGGTTTATGGTCTCATAACCGTCCTTTCAGCTCCAACAAGGGAGACACTTTGCAATAGGACCAGCTCTTCTTTTGACACCCTCTCGGCTGCTTGTAGTTCCAGCGCGCTATGAATAACCGCCACAGAATGGGGGACTAATTCCCTCATCAAAGCCTACCTTGTCCGTCGCTGGTCAAAACGACAAGCAATAAAGCTTAACGCCACAATACAAAGAGACTTGTTCGACCTTATTAGCTTAGCTGGGTTGAATTAATGCGAGGGACTCCGTTTGACTGGTTTACGGCGGGCCAGGCAGGCCTCTGTCGCGGAGATGATTAAATCCAAAGAGTACAAAAACTGGCCTGGCATTTTTTTTGGAGGGGGGGGCGGACTATATGATTAAATAAATATGTTAAGTTTTGGGCCTTTAAATACACTTTCTGCCGCACGCAGCGTGATGGTTGCTTTGTGAATCAGCGTTTAAGTGCGAGGTGCACTTAAGGTTGCCTTCACAGGTCACAATGTTTTCAAGTGATTTGCGAGGCGGGCTGCGTTGATGGAAATGTAAACAGCAGGAACAAGTTTGGGGGAAAAAAACATTATGAACTCATAGTGAGAAAAGTGAGGGTAGTCTTTAACTACGGTGCAGGATTTGCAACCTGATTGGGAAGAATGACGCAAAATTATATTAGAGGTACAAAATTAGATCCAATACAAGCCTGGGCAAGGACCATAATGCTCACTTTTTATTGCTTGTACTTGTGTCATGACAATACGTTTGATTGTAATCAAATGCCTTGACAGAGTTCAGCAATATTAGAGAAGAGAAGCTGTTTTAATACAGTATATATATATAAATATATATATTGCCAAAGGGACGGCGTGGCGCAGTGGAAGAGTGGCCGTGCGCGACCCGAGGGTCCCTGGTTCAATCCCCACCTAGTACCAACCTCGTCATGTCCGTTGTGTCCTGAGCAAGACACTTCACCCTTGCTCCTGATGGGTGCTGGTTAGCGCCTTGCATGGCAGCTCCCTCCATCAGTGTGTGAATGTGTGTGTGAATGGGTAAATGTGGAAGTAGTGTCAAAGCGCTTTGAGTACCTTGAAGGTAGAAAAGCGCTATACAAGTACAACCCATTTATCATTTATTTTAAAAGTATTTGGCCACCCATCCAAATGACGAGAATCAAGTGTCCTAATCACTTGGCCCGGTGTATAAAATCAAGCAGGCATGGAGACTGTTTCTACAAACATTTGTGAAAGAATGGGCCGCTCTCAGTGATATCCAGCATGGAACTGTCATAGGATACCACCTGTGCAACAAATCCAGTCGTGAAATTTCCTTGCTCCTAAATATTCAAAAGTCAACTTTATTGTAAGAAAAGTGAAGAGTTTGGGAACAACAGCAAGTCAGCCACCAAGTGGTAGGCCACGTAAACTGACAGAGAGGGGTCAGCGGATGCTGAAGCGCATAGTGCAAAGACATTCTGCACAGTCAGTTGCAACAGAGCTCCAAACTTCATGTGACCTTCCAATTAGCCCACGTACAGTACGCAGAGAGCTTCATGGAATGGGTTTCCATGGCCGATCAGCTGCATCTAAGCCATACATCACCAAGTCCAATGCAAAGCGTCGGATGCAGTGGTGTAAAGCACGTCGCCACTGGACTCTAGAGCAGTGGAGAAGCCTTCTCTGAACTGATGAATCACGCTTTCCCATCTGGCAATCTGATGCACCAGTCTGGGTTTGGAGGTTGCCAGGAGAACGCTACATTTCGGACTGCATTGTGCCAAGTGTTGGAACCAGACGACACCGGCAAGCCCCAGTCCCGGTCCCGCAGAACGTCTGACCTGGCTATCCTTAGCTCCGTCGTGAGTGAACACCAAGTTCGTTTTTCTGCACTAGAGGACAACCTGGAGAGAGCATTCACCCGACTGCATTCTAGGCTCGACAGCTTGTGCCCTGTAACAAGTTCCGGACCCGTGGTGCCCCAGCGTGCTTCCCCAGCCCAGAGACCTGAATGCAGCAGTCTGGAGCGGGAACCCAAGATTGCCAGCCCTAGACCCTTTGAGGCTGACTTTGAACTGTGTAGGGGATTCCTAGTGCTGTGTGATCTCATTTTCGACACCAGCCCTCACGCTATTTCACTGATGGAGCCAAGATTGCCTTCATTTTTGCTTTTCTCTCCGGACCAGCACTCAAGTGGGCTACTGCCGCCGTGGACAGAACCGTGGGCCTGAGCCCTGACTACTCCGCGTTCCGTGCCGAATTTCAGGCTGTCTTCGACCACCCCAAGGATGGGGGGGAACGCGGCGGGGCACCTGCACTCCATCTTGCAGGGATCACGCTCCGTGGCGGCCTACACCCTGGAGTTCTGACCTTGGCGGCGGACTGCGGTTGGGATGACCGGGCGCTCCAGAGCGCGTTTCATCGGGGCCTTTCTGAAGAAATTAAGGATGGCCTACTGAGGGACAGACCCACTTCCTGCAGGGGTCTCATCGAATTGGCCCTTCTAATCGACCAGAGACTTTCTAAGCGTGCAGCAGAGCGAGCACAGGGAGCCGCCAACATCAGCTACAGGAGTCTATAACTATACCATTCTCCAACCACCACGTTGACAATCCCTGAGCCCATGCAGTTGGGGAGGACATGGTTGTCCATAGAGGAAAGGGAGAGGAGGTACAGGCAGCGCCTCTGCCTCTACTGTGGTCTTGCCGGACATGTCCTCCGGAATTGTCCGGCGAGACCAAAAGACCAGGCTCACCAGCTGAGGGGATCCTGGTGAGCCCTACGTCATTTCCCCGTAAGGATGAAAACCCTGATATTCTGCTATCCGCTACTCTGGCCTGGGACACGAGGAGCATACAAGTGGAGGCATATTTGGACTCAGGGGCAGACGAAAGTCTGTTAGACTACGAGTTCGCCCGGCAGATTGGCATTCCTCTGGTGCCCCTGGACAAGACGCTTCCTGCCCAAGCCCTAGATGGGCGCCCTTTGGGACCCATCAAGTACCGCACGGAGCACCACGAGTGTTAGACGGCGTTCAACACCCATATGGGACATTACGAGTACCGCGTAATGCCCTTCGGACCTACTAACGCGCCTGCTGTCTTTCAGGCTCTCGTTAACGACATTCTCCAGGACATGCTGGACCAATTTGTGGTGGTGTACCTAAATGATATTTAGATTTTTTCCCGTAACCTTTCTGACCACCAGCAACATGTTTGTCTTGTCCTACGTCGTCTCCTGGAGAATCGCTTATTCGTGAAGGCAGAGAAGTACAGCTTCCATTCTTCGTCGGTAGAGTTCTTGGGATTTGTGGTCTAGAAGGGCCACATAAGAGCCGACCCGAAGAAGGTAGAGGCCGTGGTAGAGTGGCCTCAACCGGCGACCAGGACAGAACTACGAAGGTTCCTCGGCTTCGCCGGCTTCTACCGACGTTTCATTCGAGACTTCAGTAGGGTTGCTGCACCACTCCATTCCCTCACATCACCTAACGTGCCTTTAGTTTGGACTCTTATTGCTAGCAAAGCCTTTGAGGACCTGAAGAAGAGCTTCATATCTGCCCCCGTCCTCGTCCACCCCGACTTGGACAGTGCCTTCCTGGTGGAGGTGGACGCTTCGGACTCTGGAATTGGGGCTATTCTTTCACAACGTTCCAAGCATGACAATTTGATTCACCCATGTGCATTTTTCTCTAGACTTCTGACCCAAGCTGAGCAGAACCACGACGCTGGGAATAGAGAACTGTTGGCGGTCCCCGAAGCCATGGCCGAATGGAGACATTGGCTTGAAGGAGCTAGGCAGGCTGAGAGGGCGAACCAGAGTCTGGAGACCACGTCCTGGAGCAAGTTCCTGCCTTGGGTGGAATACTCATATAACTCCTTGAAGAGCTCCGGTATGTCACCTTTTGAATGCTCATTAGGTTATCAACCCTCCTTGTTTCCCCAACATGAACCGGAGATAGCAGTGCCCTCGACTAAAGCTCATATTAGACGGTGTCAGAGGGTGTGGAGAGCCGCTCGTGCAGCCTTGGAAAGAGCGTCTGAAAGGATGTGCCGCAACGCCAACCGTCATCGCATCCTGGCTCCATCCTATCGGCCGGGATAGCAAGTTATGTTACTCACCAAAGACGTTACGTTGGTCCTTTCTCCATTATGACTATCATTAATCCCGTATCTGTCAAGTTGGCTCTTCCACCCTCGGTCAAGCGACACCCAGTGGCTCACGTTTCACAGATTAAACCGGTAGCGGAGAGCGCTCTGTCCCCTCCTGTCCCTGCCCCCCCCTCCCTCTAGGTTCTTGCCGAATGGAGATCAGGTTTGGACAGATCAGGGTCCGTCGACAAGGAAGGGGGCTCGTATATCTGGTCGACTGCGAGGGATATCAATCAATCAATCAATGTTTATTTATATAGCCCTAAATCACAAGTGTCTCAAAGGGCTGCACAAGCCACAACGACATCCTCGGTACAGAGCCCACATAACGGCAAGGAAAAACTCACCCCAGTGGGACGTAGATGTGAATGACTATGAGAAACCTAGGAGAGGACCGCATATGTGGGTAACCCCGCCCTCTAGGGGAGACCGAATGCAATGGATGTCGAGTGGGTCTGACATAATATTGTGAGAGTCCAATCCATAGTGGATCCAACATAATAGTAAGAGTCCAGTCCATAGTGAGGCCAGCAGGACACCATCCCGAGCGGAGACGGGTCAGCAGCGCAGAGATGTTCCCAACCGATGCACAGGCGAGCGGTCCACCCCGGGTCCCGACTCTGGACAGCCAGCACTTCATCCATGGCCACCGGACCTGTGCCCCCTCCCCCTCCACAAGGGAGAGGGGAGCAGAGGAGAAAAGAAAAGAAATGGCAGATCAACTGGTCTAAAAGGGGGGTCTATTTAAAGGCTAGAGTATACAAATGAGTTTTAAGATGGGACTTAAATGCTTCTACTGAGGTAGCATCTCTAATTGTTACCGGGAGGGCATTCCATAGTACTGGAGCCCGAATAGAAAACGCTCTATAACCCGCAGACTTTTTTTGGGCTCTGGGAATCACTAATAAGCCGGAGTTCTTTGAACGCAGATTTCTTGCCGGGACATATGGTACAAAACAGTCGACAAGATAGGACGGAGCTAGACCGTGTAGTATTTTATACGTAAGTAGTAAAACCTTAAAGTCGCATCTTAAGTGCACAGGAAGCCAGGGCAGGTGAGCCAGTATAGGCGTAATATGATCAAACTTTCTTGTTCTTGTCAAAAGTCTAGCAGCCGCATTTTGTACCAATTGTAATCTTTTAATGCTAGACATAGGGAGATCCGAAAATAATACGTTACAGTAGTCGAGACGAGACGTAACGAACGCATGAATAATGATCTCAGCGTCGCTAGTGGACAAAATAGAACGAATTTTAGCGATATTACGGAGATGAAAGAAGGCCGTTTTAGTAACACTCTTAATGTGTGATTCAAACGAGAGTTGGGTCGAAGATAATACCCAGATTCTTTACTGAGTCGCCTTGTGTAATTGTTTGGTTGTCAAATGTTAAGGTGGTATTATTAAATAAATGTCGGTGTTTAGCAGGACCGATAATCAGCATTTCCGTTTTCTTGGCGTTGAGTTGCAAGAAGTTAGCGGACATCCATTGTTTAATTTCATTAAAACACGCCTCCAGCTGACTACAATCCGGCGTGTTGGTCAGCTTTAGGGGCATGTAGAGTTGGGTGTCATCAGCATAACAATGAAAGCTAACACCGTATTTGCGTATGATGTCACCTAGCGGCAGCATGTAAATACTAAAGAGTGCAGGGCCAAGAACCAAACCCTGGGGAACTTTGCACGTTACCTTAACATAGTCTGAGGTCACATTGTTATGGGAGACGCACTGCATCCAGTAAGATAAGAGTTAAACCACGACAAGGCTAAGTCTGACATACCAATACGTGTTTTGATACGCTCTAATAAAATATTATGATCGACGGTATCAAAAGCAGCGCTAAGATCAAGAAGCAGCAACATAGATGACGCATCAGAATCCATCGTTAGCAATAGATCATTAGTCATTTTTGCGAGGGCTGTCTCCGTAGAGTGATTTGCCCTGAAACCGGATTGAAAAGGTTCACAGAGATTGTTAGACACCAAGTGTTCATTCATATGGACCAGAGGACAGATCTTGGGTGCCAGCCTCCTATCTTGCCGACCCCTCGCTTCTAGAGGATTTCTACCGTGCCAATCCTGATGCTCCCCGGCAGTCTCGCCTAAAGAGGGGGTGGGGGGTGGTACTGTCACGTCTGGCATCCCCTCCCTTGTGCTTTGCTCGCCTTCTCTGTGCTCTTCCTTGTTCCCTAGTTCATGTCCCTTGTGTCTCCCGCAATATCTTCCCCGTCGTCTGTGATCGTGTTTTGCCTCACGACAACCATCCGGATCTCTGACTGCCTTCCTCGATCCTCGACCCCTGCTCGGATACGGACTACGCTGCCACTCTCCTACCCTCGACTGCTTGCCTTCTTACGGACTGCCTCTTCGCCTTGCCCCTTGATCCGACGAAAGATCCATCAGACAACAAACCCTGGTAATACTTACACGGTAAATTCTACACATCGTCTACACCCATTCAGTTAGAGGAGGATACACACTCTACTCACTCATCAAAGGTTTCAATAAACCTTGTAAACCGCAGTTCAGCCTTGGTTGTCGCCTCCTTCCCTTCTCAGTACACAACAATATTCAATTGAATAGACTGCAAAGAGAAGATATTTAATGTTCAAACTAAGAAACTAGACATTTGCAAATTATCATTAACTTAGAATTTAATGGCAGCAACACGTTGCAAAGAAGTTGGCACAGGGGCATTTTTACCACTGTGTTACATGGCCTTTCCTTTTAACAACACTCAGTTAACGTTTGGGAACTGAAACCAATTTTTGAAGTGGAATTCTTTCCCATTCTTGCTTGACGTACAGCTTAAGTTGTTCAACAGTCCAGAGTCTCCGTTGTGGTATTTTAGGCTTCATATTGCTCCACACATTTTCAATGGGACACAGGTCTTGACTACAGGCAAGCCAGTCTAGTACCTGCACTCTTTTACTAGGAAGCCACGCTGTTGTAACACCTGGCTTGACATTGTCTTGCTGAAATAAGCAGGGGCGTCCATGATAACGTTGCTTGGATGGCAACATATGTTGCTCAAAAACCTGTATGTACCTTTCAGCATTAATGGTGCCTTCACAGATGTGTAAATTACCCATGCCTTGGGCACTAAAACACCCCCATACCATCACAGATGCTGGCTTTTCAACTTTGCGCCTATAACAATTCGGATGGTTCTTTTCCTCTTTGGTCCGGAGGACACGACGTCTACAGTTTCCAAAAACAATTTGAAATGTGGACTCGTCAGACCAAGGAACACTTTTCCACTTTGCATCAGTCCATCTTAGATGAGCTCGGGCCCAGCGAAGCTGGCGGCGTTTCTGGGTGTTGTTGATCAAGCTTTGGCTTTGCATAGTAGAGTTTTAACTTGCACTTACAGATGTAGCGACCAACTGTAGTTACTGACAGTGGTTTTCTGAAGTGTTGCTGAGCCCATTTGGTGATACACACTGATGTCGCTTTTTGATGCAGTACCGCCTGAGGGATCCAAGGTCACGTGCAGTGATTTCTCCAGATTCTCTGAACCTTTTGATATTACGAACCGTAGATGGTGAAATCCCTAAATTCCTTACAGTAGCTAGTAGAGAAATGATGTTCACATTTGTTGGCAAAGTGGTGACCCTCGCCCCATCCTTGTTTGTGAATGACTGAGCATTTCATGGAAGCTGCTTTTATACCCAATCATGGCACCCACCTGTTCCCAATTAGCTTGTTCACCTGTGGGATCTTCCAAATAAGTGTTTGATGAGCATTCCACAACTTTCTCAGTCTTTTTTGCCATTTATTCCAGCTTTTTTGAAACATGTTGCAGACATCAAATTCCAAATTAGCTAATATTTGCAAAAAATAACCAAGTTTTCCTGTTTAAATGTTAAGTATCTTGTCTTTGCAGTCTATTCAATTGAATATAGGTTGAAAAGGATTATCAAATCATTGTATTCTGTTTTTATTTACGATTTACACAACGTGCCAAATTCACTGGTTTTGGGGTTTGTAATAAAATATCTAAAAAATCTTCAACTATTTCTCTGAGAATTAGGCACACCTGCACACCTGAAAAAATAGCTTAATCAAATATAATGCGTTGACAAAGACAATGCATTTTTACATATTATGCAAAATGTGATTGCCATCATCACATAACAGTAACCCCATTACCAAATGTATCCTTGTGGCTGTAGTTTGCATTGCCATGAGAAATGTTACAGCCACAACCACAATAAACATTGTTAAATCCATTCCTCTCAGTGTCAATCCAAAACGAGCATTATCTTTGTAAAGGCAGATTTTTTTGTGTAGGTGCACTTAATGTTGACATTTCAGGGTAATTATTGAGGCTACAGCAACGCCGCTCACGACAAATAATATTAATGCAGCATTTATTTCTCTTTTTATTGTTCAAGTATCAAAACAGTAATACAAGTGACTCTAATTACAAAAGGATCGTTAGCTAAATCGGCGTTATACACAGAAAATGACATGTATTAAAACAAGAGAGTGTGAGCGGGGCGGGGAGAGAAGGGACAAAAGCGGTTAAACAGAAGGCGGTGCAGGAGAAAATTTTCTGTTCGATACCGAGACAAAAGAGTGAGGGAGAGGCAGCACGTGTGGCCTTTCCTCTCCCAAGTCAACTTCTACATCCTTTATCAGGCTTTTTCGTGACACACACACAACCACACGCACACAGGATGAATGGGGGTAATCAGAACAAGTGTCCGATGGTTTCAGGAATCCAGTGGTACGAGTGGGCTATGTCGCTATCATTAGCTAATTAGCGCCTTTTGGACTATACTGAGCTGCTCTGGAGATAAGTCATTTTTTCTGTGCACACACACGCACACACACACACACACAAGCACGCGCACGAGAGATGGTCATTTAGGTGTGATTACTCCTATGATGGGGGTCAATTGACTAGTGCGTATGTGAGGTGCATGGAGTATGGAGAGGGTGTGATTGATTTGGGTTTAGAATGTGTACCAGAACCATTAGATGCACAGATGAGACATAATCCTACAATACTAAAGGTGGTAATTGTTTTTTTTTTTTTTTTTACTTGAGGGAAGAGAAGGATTGGAAGAGTTTAGCCAGGTTAATTTCAGCGTAGCTGCTGGCGGCGAGCGCTTTATCAGGCACTTCCTTCAGCTTCCTGTACACCTCCTTTTCTTTGTTCCACCAGCCAGCACGAGCTACAATAGAAATAAAGAGGAAAATTGTGTTATTCTCAGCAAAAAACAAAACAAAACATGCACTCATCAGGTGAATCTTACACATTTGCTCCTGGAACTGGAACTGGAACTGGAGATGCTATGCTAGCCACCTTTCATGCTATCACTTTGAAGGCTGGGATGGTGATGACAGAATTGGACCGACTTGTCGATGACGGCGCAAATGAGACAGGAACATGAGATCGATGGAAAAGTACCACGAGAGCGGTAAGTCAATATTTGGTGTTATCCCCTCTGGTTGCCTTGCTGGGCGACACCTGATACCATTTGAGGCAGGCCGGTTGGCGCTGCCGAATCTTTGCGACGTTGCGCCGAGTGTCTATTGTGCATCAAGTGTCATAAAAACAAGGTACCGTATTTCTCGGACTATAAGTCGCAGTTTTTTTCATAGTTTGGCCGGGGGTGCGACTTATACTTAGGAGCGACTTATGTGTGAAATTATTAACACATTACCGTAAAATATCAAATAATATTATTTAGCTCATTCACGTAAGAGACTAGGCGTATAAGATTTCATGGGATTTAGCGATTAGGAGTGACAGATTGTTTGGTAAACATATAGCATGTTCTATATGTTATAGTTATTTGAATGACTCTTCCCATAATATGTTACGTTAACATACCAGGCACGTTCTCAGTTGGTTATTTATGCGTCATATAACGTACACTTATTCAGCCTGTTGTTTACTATTCTTTGTTTATTTTGAATTGTCTTTCAAATGTCTATTCTTGGTGTTGGGTTTTATCAAATAAATTTCCCCAAAAAATGCGACTTATACTCCAGTGCAACTTATGTTTTCTTCCTTCTTTATTGTGCATTTTCGGCCGGTGCGACTTATACTCCGGTGCGACTTATACTCCGAAAAACAGAAAGAAAACACTAGCGCCGCCTAAGAAAAATAATGACGGCCGTTGAAGAGAACGTCCAATTGAAAACGCGTTGTTTGGTGCGAAGTTCACCTGATGACAGCGTTCTCATCAGCATGTCAAAAATCACATAATTAATCAAAAAACATTCCTTTTAATCATATAGCCCTTAATCATAAACGTCTCAGCCCGTACACAAACCAGAGTCTCTGGAAGTTTCAACAATAAAGAATATAATAATAACATAATATAATATAATAACCCATTGGATTGTTTTTTTTTCTTGTCCTGATGTTGGATGTTGTGGTTTGTGCAGCCCTTTGAGGCATTTGTGATTAAAGGCTATATAAATAAACTTTGATTAATTTCACATCGTCAGCTGAGAGGCATTATTTATGATCTAGAATAAACGTTACCAAGCACAGAGGCATTGTTGGATAAGCTCAGAGCAATCGGATTCGACAAAACCTCATCGAGCTGGATGCAATCTTACTTGGAGGGGAGGGAACAGGTGGTAGAGGTGAACGGCACCGTGTCCCCCCCCTCTCAGTAAGCTGTGGAGTACCCCAAGGCAGTATATTGGGGCCTTTACTGTTCCTAGTATACATAAACGACTTGTCATCGGCATGCGACTGTGAATTGTTCTTGTTTGCGGATGACTCGGCCTTGCTGGTATCAGACAAGGACAAGTCACAGGTGGAGAAAATCCTCAGTGCTGAACTCTGTAGAACTTGCACCTGGCTCGCTGACAACAAGCTATCCATACACTTGAGTAAAACGGAATCTATCCTATTTGGGTCCCACATCAACCTTAAGAAAGTCAATGACTTCACTATAAAAGTGGGTGACATTGTTATCATCAGGAAAGATGAGGCCACCTACCGAGGTTCATTTCTAGAGGCTAATCTTTCCTGTGATAAAATGGCAACCAACGAACGAGATTTCGCTATAGAATCTCCTCTCTGGTCAACAAAAGCACCATAAGGATTCTAGCGGGAACTCTCGTTCAACCCTTTTTCGATTACGCATGCACCTCCTGGTACCCTAGCACCTCCAAAACCCTCAAATCTAAACTCCAAACATCCCAGAACAAGCTAGTCAGATTACTTCTAGACCTCCACCCCAGATCCCACCTCACTCCTACCCACTTCTCCAAAGTGGGCTGGCTCAGGGTGGAGGACAGAGTAAAACAATTTGCACTGAGCCTAGTCTATAAAATCCGCTACACCTCCCTGATACCGAAGTACATGTCAAACTACTTCCTTAACGTAAATGACCGCCATAACCACAACACCAGGGGGAGCTCCACTAACCATGTTAAACCCAGATTTCGATCTAACAAAGGTCTTAACTCATTCTCTTTCTATGCCACATCAATGTGGAATGCGCTCCCAACAGGTATAAAAGAAAGGGCATCTCTATCCTCCTTCAAAACCGCAATAAAAGTACACCTCCAGGCAACTTCAACCCTAAACTAACACCCTCCCCGGACTGTTAATAATCAAATGTAGATACTTTTTCTTATGCCTTCTGATCTCTTTCTCTCTCTCTTTCTCTGTTCTCAATTGTTGATGACTGAAATGATGATAACAACCAAACCTAACCCCCCCCTCCACACCCCGGATTGTAAATAATGTAAATAATTCAATGTATATACCCTGATGATTATCTTGTGTGATGACTGTATTATGATGATAGTATATATGATAGTATATATCTGTATCATGAATCAATTTAAGTGGACCCCGACTTAAACAAGTTGAAAAACTTATTCGGGTGTTACCATTTAGTGGTCAATTGTACAGAATATGTACTTCACTGTGCAACCTACTAATAAACGTCTCAATCAATCAAAAAGCAGCTCACTAGCTGATGATGTCAACAACGCCACACAAGCTCGTTAGCTCCCTGTGATCACGGAGTTTGTCTGCGTTAGCGCTTATTATAACAAAATCACTAACAGCTGGTTAATATTCAAGTCACACAATGTAAGTGGAGTATTGTTGGCAGTTTATGGATGGCTACTTAAAGGGCTTTACGGCGGAAAAGAGGACCTCCCATTGGCTACATTGTAAGCACACTATTGCTCGCATTTATTTACGAGTTAGAATGCATTAAAAACATATACATCTGAATTATTGTCTTACATAATGTTTGTGAACAATAGGTAACATTCTTTAAAAAGTGCAGATCCCCTTTATTAACCCTTTATTAGCCTGGGCTGATAAGTAAAATTGAATGAACGATAAATGAAAATTAATTCGATAATTTTGTCGCCATTGACAAATTGACATGTTTGTTTTCTTTGTCTTTAAAATTTCAAACATGGTATATGAGGTTTCACTGTGTGCATTACTTTCAGAACCTGAGCGCGTTCATTCAGTGGCAGAGTAAAATGCAGGGATGTGAGCACACTTTGAAAAAAAAAGAAAGAAAAGAAAACTGATGAAAAAAGAGAAACATTTCTCTCAGCACAAAGTGCTGCCATGCCAGCCCCGTAAGAAGAGTTTAAAAATCAAAACTATATTACCCGCAATTGGGCGCATTTCTACATTATATTTCAATATGTGAATTATTCTAATCTACCAACCTCTTTTGGCTGTCTTTTTGACACTTACATGTCACAGATTTTTTAGGGTTTTTTTAGTAGATAATTTACTAACATTATCATCATTGAAAATGTAGTGTAAAATTCTAAAATATGCATGCAAAAACTTTTCCCATTTGGCAACTCTGTTCTACAGCCAAGCCGCCTTGGGTAAAATACTACTGGAGCCGTGACCGCTGTTTACCCTCGTCACGTCAAAAATATACCTTCTTGCTGGCTACTAATAAATGCTCTAGAACAGTGGTCCCCAACCTTTTTGTAGCTGCGGACCGGACCGGGGGGTAGATACTTTTTGAAGTGAAATTGTCAACATGTGATGAAGTGACATATTTATGGAAGATATACTGTAAACACATTTAATTGTCCATATGGCCAGTTGTCCTCTACAGCCCTATCTCCTGTCTTGTCCTTCCTTCCTGCTACATTAGCGGCTGCTGGATAAATAAAAGCCTGCCGAGTGCTGTGAGAACAAAGGTTAGATACACAGAAATCTATACACACACGCACACACAATTGATGGCAGTTAAACACTTAAAAAGCACACCAACTCTGTCATCCATTCACCCGCACAGACAGAAAATGGTGTAGTTAACTTTGACGTCATCAGCAAGTGTTAGGAGAACATCATCATGCTAACAGGGACATGGTTGGAGGCAAGAGGAAGAGGGGGGTGATGATGCATGATCAAGCGAAAGCAATCATGTCATCATTTCTAAAAAGGTAGGGTAAGAAAAGAAAAATCACTCTCCTCATCCTTCCGCCCCCCATTCCCATTATTGCTCTTCCTCCTGCTTCAATCACTCAGCAGCGAACAGATAAAAGAAGGATTTAAGAGTGGCGCCCACTGATAACTAGATGTTGGACAGGTCAAAAGCAAAAATGACGCGTTGAACTTAAATAGTGAGGTTTATTTGAGGTGAGTCAAGGTACAAAAGGGTTTGGGTTAAACCGTGTGTATGCTTTCACTTTTGTTTTTAATCAGCAGTGTAGTCCACTTAAATGTGCAAATAAAGTAAAGTCTATTCACGTTTGCACTTGCTTTGTATATTTTTAGTTAATACATATCTATTTATTTTTCATCTTTGTGTTTCTTTTTAACTAGTTCTCATACTCATTGCTTGGTTTGCTTGAAACTTAGCATTTTGGGAAGAAAAAGCCTGTTAGACCTGCAATTGCATTTTTTTTTCTTTGAGGTATTCTCTGGCAAATTACAGGAGCTTCTGCTGCTTTGTTGTCAAGCTATTTGTGAAGCCAATGTAGCAATTAGCCTCCAGCCTTCACACTCTATGCCAGAGGCGTTAGACAAATCAGGGTGGAGCTTACCAAACCGTGAACTAGTGTTGTCCCGATATCAATATTTTGGTACCGGTACCAAAAGTATTTTGGTACTTTTCGCTACTTTTCTAAATGAAGGGGACCACAAAAAATGTCATTATTGGCTTAATTTTAACAAAAAAAATCTTAGGGTACATTAAACATATGTTTCTTATTGCAAGTTTGTCCTTAAATAATATAGTGAACAAACTAGACAACTTGTCTTTTAGCAGTAAGTAAACAAAAAAAGACTCCTAATTAGTCTGCTGACATATGCAGTAACATATTGTATCATTTATCATTCTATTATTTTGTCAAAATTAAGGACAAGTGGTAGAAAATTAATTATTAATCTACTTGTTCATTTACTGTTAATATCTGCTTATGTTCTGTTTCAACATGATCTATCTACACTTCTGTTAAAATGTAATAATCACTTATTCTTCTGCTGTTTGATACTTACTTTACATTAGTTTTGGATGGTACCACAAATTTGGGTATCAATCCGATACCAAATAGTAACAGGATCATACATTGGTCATAATCAAAGTCCTCGTGTGTCCAGGGACATATTTCCGAGTTTATAAACATAATATACATTTAAAAAAAATTAAAGAAGATTTTGTGATGCTATAAAATATCGATGCAATCATAGTAGTATCAACTAGATACGTTCTTGTACTTGGTACCATTACAGTGGATATTAGATGCAGATCCACCAATGGCGTTTGTTTATATTGTAGCGTCCTGGAAGAGTTGGTGCTGCGGGGAATTCTGGGAATTTGTTCTGTAGTGTTTATGTTGTGTTGCGGTGCGAATATTCTCCCAAAATGTGTTTGCCAATGTTGTTTAGTATAGTTTCAATATATGGCACATGTTTATGACATTGTTGGCGTTGTTCATACGGCCACCCTTAGTGTGACATGTATGGTTGTTGAGTAAGTATGACCTTCATTCGTGTTTACAGTCAAGACGATCGCTTTACTGGTTAATTATCGGGCATAATGAAGTCTTGTTTAGACTTAGTTAACTATAGACTATATTTAACACGTCCATCGTCATGATTCCGGTGCGTAGCGAAGCTAGCAATGTATCCGTTCTCCCTTTTCTGTCTACACACTGGTGCTGCTTGTGAGTACTCCATGATAGTACATCGGCGAACATGCTCGTCGTGTCATGACATGGGGGACCGGTACTTTTTAGAGGCGGTATAGTACCGAATATGATTCAGTAGTATCGCAGTACTATACTAATACCGGTATAACATACAACCCTACCGTGAACTAAACCAAACTGTACCGCTTGGTGGAAACGTGGTTCTCGTAGCAAGGGAGAACCCCTTGTTGTTGGAGTGGTACTTTGAACAAATTATTTCACGCTATTTGAGGCCAGGCATAACACATTCAATGAGGCACTGCGGATAAAAAAACAGAGTTCAACATTTGAGTATATACCGTAGGGTAAATAACACGGAAAGGCATTGGACTTAATTTCCTTGATTGGCTTGTGGGAAAATGATCAATGTGTAATATTTCTAATGCAACAGGATAATTTCTCTTTCGTATGTTCGGAATTCACATTTCCAAGCGAGTGTTCCATTGAAGTGTCACCGTGAAGGTTAAAAAAGCTCAACTTGTCATCGCTGACGGGCTCTTTTATCAACAGCGCCTTTGGTGGTTAGAGCCAAGTCGTGCACTTTTGCCTCAACTGCTTTAAGATACAGTTGCAGAGGTACCTCAACTTAAGAGTGCCCCAACTTAAGACTGTTTTGAGATAAGAGCTGTTACTTGGCAAATTGTTATGCTTTAAGTTGCAAGCAAAAATTTGAAATACAAGCAACCCTACTATTAGTTGGCGTTGTAAGACCGCAGCATCTGGTCTTACTCGCTAGCATTACCTTATAGCTAGAAATCGACATAACTGTTTTTTGGGAAGGGAGAAAGCGAGTGTTGAGAAAAGTGCTGAGAAGAAGAAGTGGATAATATTCATTCAATTAAATAAAGAAATCATCAAAAACATGACAGAGCGTGTCGCCTACTATGCATAGCTAGCGCTAGTCCGCACCTTACTGAGACCGAATCAGTGTAAAGCCAGCCAAGGATGTTAAAATAATAACTAAAGGGTAGACATTAAACCATGAAAATATGGAGAAGCTGCTGACGGTGTGTTTGAGAAAGAAACATCTAGAAGGAGATCCTGTAAAAGTCCACTCTCCAAAGTAAATGCTGTACATTATTATGATATCTTTTTATAAAACTACTGAAGTTGTTTGTACTACATTTTATTGTATAGTTTTTTTTAATATAATATTTATTATCTAAAACCTTGTTTTTCCTTTTGAAAGGCATGCTAAATTGTGCTGTGGGGGGGAGGGCAAAGACCTCGATTTCAGATACAAGTGCTTTGAGTTAAGAGCTCAGTCACAGAACCAATTAAGCTTGTAAATTGAAGTACTACTGTATTCTGGAAAACTAATTCACAGAGTATGCCCGTCCGTGGTAAAAATCTGGGAACCTGGGTAAAATATGTGAAATGAACATATTTTGCTTCATTCAAACACACTGAATGACCTCCCACACACACTCTTACATGCACACACACACACACGCACACACAACGAACGTATTTGGGGTTATCTTCCCTCTAAGGTGTTGCCATAGACCCGCACACTCTCCGGCGGCGCTGGGCACGTCAGGGCTCTGCACGCTCTAACTAGGTGTAAATACAATAACAAGCCTGTAATTAAGTGAGCATGATTAAGTTAATGGAGATCGGCCATCGCGTCGGCCGCCTCCATGAATATTCCATTAGGCTGGTGGCGGCGGGCAGCTGGAATAGCAGTTAATTTATAAGTGGTTGATTTATATAGGCTAATAAGGTAAAGTTTTGTACCTGACAAGTTTTGGCTATCTTGCTTCTGCAGCCTTCATCAGAGGTGTCACGTGATGTTAGCGTGACGTCATCTGTGACGTGTTAAATGGATTGTTCAATCCCACCTGAAGTGGTAGGATGGCGGTGTCCCCTGGTGTGCGCCGGGGGTAGGGCGGGGCGTCCCCTGTCGTCTGGATGTCTACCAAACGGCCCTGCAGGACTGTGTCCCAGGTGTGGGATAGTTGGTAGGCTCCTTCGTCCCTGTTGACAGTCTTTGGGGCCCGCTTCCTGATTTCAACCGCCTCTTTGATCCACCGATGGAATTTGTTGCTTTCCATTCTAATGACCTTGGCTGCCTCCCAGTTCATTAGATGGTTTTCCCTCTTGCAGTGGTCTGAAATGGCTGATTTTAGATTATTATATCAACTATCAGAGACAGCTTCAGGAAACTCTTCTTTTAACATAATGTCCTTTTTTGCTGCTTCAACACAGCTCAATCAACACAGAAAAAGGTAAAGTGAAATAACAGACAGACAGGGCTTTGCTGTCCGTTGCACGCACGCACGCACGCAAATACACACACACACACAGCAAAATGAACCAACGTTACACTAAAAGCTAATTAGCCTTCACCTCAAGCCAGGACTGGGTGCGAGCTGAGCTGCCGTCTATATTTCTAGAACGCCAACGGGCTCATAGTGATGTTACTAGTAGTTGACTGGGAGGTGTTTATTATAATTTGGGGAGAGTCCGCTGCCTGATGCTTACCTGCTAAACACCTACCTGCTCGACGCTGGAGCACTGACTCCATGCGCTCTGAATACGCACTGCTGATTGGCTGTTACCGCTCTGAATACGCACTGCTGATTGGCTGTTACCGCTCTGTGTGTAACCAATCAGATGGTTGTGTGGGTGGGACAATGCTGGGTGCTGTGTAGAGTACTGACACACAGAGGCAGAATGAAGCGGAGCAGCTTGTTAAGACTTTAGCTTAGGCGGCTACTTAATATGTCCGTGTGGAAACTCGTTCGGTACACCTCCGAAGCGAACCGAAACCCCCGTAACGAAACGGTTCAATACAAATACACGTACCGTTACACCCCGAGTCCGCACCCTATATGATCGCACCAAGGTGACCACAGACAACCATGACAGAGAAAAGGAGGCGGACCACATGAGACAGTACGTCAAAGCCCGGCAACTACCTAAACTGGGCCATAAACAAAGGCAAACGAGGGGTCCAGAAGAACAACAAGAAGGAAAAAAATAAGCAAGGTTCTAGGCCTGAGAAACTGGGCATGGTCACCCTCCCATACGTCAGAGGCGTCACAGAACGCATACAGCGAGCGATGAGGAAACACCGCATCAGCACACCAGTGATGCCGCACATCAAGCTTCGCCAAATCCTAGTACACCCTAAGGATCAGATCCCCCCTGAGAAAAAGTGTGATGTGATATATGAGATCCCTTGCCTAACATGCAATAAAACATACATAGGAGAGACAGGTCGACAGTTCAGCACACGAAAAAAGGAACACCAGAAAGAATGTGAAAAGGAAACATCTGGAACGCTCACCCGTGCAACGAGAATGAAAGATACGCAGGAAAATCTAAAATCAGCCATTTCAGACCACTGCAAGAGGGAAAACCATCTAATGAACTGGGAGGCAGCCAAGGTCATTAGAATGGAAAGCAACAAATTTCATCGGTGGATCAAAGAGGCGGTTGAAATCAGGAAGCGGGCCCCAAACACTGTCAACAGGGACAAAGGAGCCTACCAACTATCCCACACCTGGGACACAGTCCTGCAGGGCCGCCCCCGGCCGTTTGGTAGACATCCAGACGACAGGGGGCGCCCCGCCCTACCACCGGCGCACACCGCCATCCCACCACTTCAGGTGGGATGGAACAATCCAGATAACACGTCACAGATGACATCACGCTAACATCACGTGACACCTCTTATGAAGGCTGCAGAAGCAAGATAGCCGAAACTTGTCAGGTACAAAACTTTACCTTACTACCCTATATAAATCAACCACTTATAAATACACATTAGTAGGCTAAATGAACCTCTTCAACATAGCAGTTAATTTAATCACCACTTGGAGCATGGGGGAAACTTCTTTGTGTGAGTGTAATTGCACAGAATGAATAATTGATTCAACAATCGCACCCGCGGACTTAGCCACTCCGCAGAGAAGAAGGGGAGTATGAGGAGCGGGAAGGAAGTGTAGAGAATGGAGAAGAGGGAGAGCGAGAGAGCGGACCAAATGCAGAAGCCTGGCAGTAAAAGGGATCATAAGAAAAGTGTGACGAGGGGACAATTTGTAATTTATCAATGCGGCCATTGTGCATGTTAAGCACATACACATCCGAATGCTGCCATAGATTGTAATTGCGCAGATATTACGTAAAAGATCGTACTATTGGAAATTAAACACGTGCAGGGACAGCCTTTGCACAGCTTTCAATTGCACTTGGAAAATCTTGACGGATAAAATGATATTTTATTTGCATTTGTGGGATTGCAAGAAACTGCAGCATTGCCAACTGTGGGAAATCCATTACCTTGTGCACACTTTTGACCATGGGCACTAAAAAGGAAGTTTGTATTATTTCTAGTGTTAAATTGAACTATTAAGTATTATATGTATTAAGTTGTATTATTTTCTCAAAACTATAGCTGGTTACTTTCTGTTGTAACATGGTTATATCTAGGGCTAGACAATTAATCAAATTTTGATTTGATTATGGCTTCTCACGATCATGAAAATATAATATTCGGAAAAAAACAACAACGATTAATGGGCCGAGCAACGTGCATGCAAATTCCAAAGCTTGTAAGGGTGGAACGGATGAGGAGCGAATTAGCGGGAAAAAAAATATGTCTCCTAGAAGTTTAGGATCTTACCATGGTTGCTACTTATTATTTGTCACATCGCGAGTGTGCCTAATCAATAATCACTAACTCAACAAAAAATAAGGCATATGATTTCCGTGTTGACATAATAGCGAACGACGTCAACAAAATCTGCTGTTCAAATGCAGAATATCAGGGAAATTGACATAAATGTGAGTGAAATGCTGTCATTGTGAGGAGAAGGAACATTTGTTTGGGGAAATAATGTGTTTGGGACCACTCATTCACACTCTAAACCAGGGGTGTCAAACTCAAATACAGAGTGGGCCAAAATTTAAAACTGAACAAAGCCGCGGGCCAAGGTTGAACAAATTAACCTTTTAATAGGGACCCAAACAAGTTTTGCATTGAACATTGAACAAGCAAGGCTTATGTAACATTATAGTGGCATGCAAAATCGAGTTTCAAATAATAATAATAACAATTAAAAAATATAAATGGCATATCAAATACAATTTAAATAAAAATGTAATGCCTCTTTTCTATTTGCAGCCTTCTGAGGTAAATATCAAAATAAACTTTTTCCACAGGCTAATTATACATTTGAAAATAAATTAACAATAATGAATGAATCAAACATTCAAGCCTTGAAGTAGCAAGAGAAAGTGCATGAATAAAACGTTAATTATTGCTCAGTTTGCTACACTGATTTGCTTTAACACTGAATATGGAACAAGCAACGCTTATATAACTTAATAGTGCAAAATCAACTTTAAAAAAACAAACGAAAAAACATCAATGGTATATTAAATAACATTTAAATAAAAAATGTAATGCCTCTTTTCTATTTGCAGCCTTCTGAGGTAAATATCAAAATTAACTTTGTGGGCGGGGGCGGGGTTGAGGGGGCGAGGTTTGGTGGTAGCGGGGGTGTATATTGTAGCATCCCGGAAGAGTTAGTGCTGCAAGGGGTTCTGGGTATTTGTTCTGTTGTGTTTATGTTGTGTTACGGTGCGGATGTTCTCCCGAGATGTGTTTGTCATTCTTGTTAGGTGTGGGTTCACAGTGTGGCGCATATTTGTAACAGTGTTAAAGTTGTATACGGCCACCCTCAGTGTGACCTGTATGGCTGTTGATCAAGTATGCTTTGCATTCACTTAAGTGTGTGTAAAAGCCGCATATATTATGTGACTGGGCCGGCACGCTGTTTGTAGAGGTTCTAGAGGATGTTGAAGGCAGTGCTTTTAAGGCACGCCCCCAATAATATTGTCCGGATGGAAATCGGGAGAAATTCGGGAGAATGGTTGCCCCGGGAGATTTTTCGGAAGGGGCACTGAAATTCGGGAGTCTCCCGGGAGGGTTGGCAAGTATGAGTATTAGTGGTGAATGCGGTGTTACAGCGGCACCGCCGCTGTATAATACCGGCGGGCCAGCTCTAATGTGGGCCAGAGTTTGACACCCATGCTCTAAACACACAATCGCCTCGTCTTTAACAAGGTCGAAGCGGTCACTTGAAACAGCGACTAAACTACAAAGCTAAAACTACCAAGAACAATCTATACATCCACAACCCATCTTATCTGCTAGTGTTGTGAACTACATCATCGATGCAAGATCAACTTACAAACACGACAGCAGTCGCAACTTGAGAGGCGCTCTCCTTTTTTTGTTTTAAATCGCTTTCACACATCAAGCTGAGATCGGCAGCACACTTCCCTCCTTCACAATAATGGCACAGTGTGCCACATCCGGTCTGACTGTGCTAACAAAATAAAGGTTTCAAAAAAGTACCTTACACAAGCATAATATGTATGTATTTACACAACTATTATGCGTTGACCTAAAATACTGGTCAAAATTGTCCAAAGATGTATTGCACCAATAAATGTGAGAGATTTTGAATTTAATTCACAAACATTTTATAAAATTTGATTTGATACAAAAAGTGCACACTCTATGTTGGTAAAATAAGTGTAAAAGGTAAAAAAGTTAATTAAAAACAAAACGTAAAAACTGAATAATTGTTTTTTTATATGGTTATTGTTATGTAAATATATTATTTAAATTATTTTAATTTTGTTGTGGTTTATTCGCTACTAATATATATTAGTTTTTTTTAAACTGTATTTAAAGTTGAGCTTTGGTAGTACAATAAATACCGGTAGTCATTATTTGAAAACATGAGTAATCGTTAAAATTACAATATCAATCAAAAATAATTGTGATTATTATTTTTGCCATAATCGTCCAGCCCTAGTTATATCTACACTTCTGTTAAAATACAATAAGCACTTACTATTCTCTTGTTTGATACTTTACATTAGTTGTGGGTGAATCGATCCAATAACAAGTAGTTACAGGGGCAGTATTGATCATACCAATGCTGATAGTTCAAATTTTTAAGATTATTTATGATTCCATTTATGATCACAATTGTAATAAGAAAAAAAAACACAGGATCTCAGTGTAACAATATCTATTAAATATTTAAATTATGTCCTACTACTGGCTGATTTAAATCCTTAGGGGTTTTATTACCATTAAAGCCCTGTGGTGTCCAGAGACTTATTTCATAAGTTTGTAAACAATAATAAAAACAACAAATTATTTTTAGTGTAATAAAAAATATTGATCTAACAACTGTAGCATTGGCTGTAAAATGATATTACACTTGGTATCCTTAATTTCAATATTTCTATGGATCTGTCCACCACCTTTGTTCATATTCAACAGCTCCAGCATGGGGTAGGCTTATCCTCCTACGGTGTGTAGTATGACATGCTTATTTTTTCCTCGTCCTCTTGGGATGATACTTGTGGGAATGTACTTTATTTGCCGCCATGGAGGCGAGGGTTACTGACTTAGAAGTGGCTTTACACTGTGGAGGGACGTTAGCCGCTAGCTACAATGCGTTTGTTCGCTTGACACTGTCAAATTTGCAGGACACAGCTAGAATGTGTCATCAAGATGCATTATCACGATATAGCGATAATATTAAAAGCTTTATCGTCTGCAAAATTTGTATTGTATATAGTCTATATCCCGCAACCCGAATACACATGCACCGTAGAAGACACCACTTTCAACAAGACAATACTAAATGTATTGATAATGTGACAGAAATTCCACTATAGTGCATGCACATCTCTCACACAATCAGCACCCTACACGGTGCATAGATTTGTACGTCTCTACCCGGTAATCTGAGCAATGCGGCTCCTCAGTGTGTAATGCAGTAATAAGTGGTATTACGACCACAGGACAGAAGATAACACCTTCAACCTATACTTTTTAGCAGCATGGAAGTGTGTGTGTGCATGTGTGTGACAGCTTTGACGAAACGGAGGCTGTCAACCTTTGTTAGTGGAGCACAAACATGCATACCTGCTGTCACAGGCAAACCCCCGCAGGACTGACTATTGCGTCTGGTCAAGTCCAATGTTGGGACACTGTGGTGTTAGGCTGACAACAATTGGTACTACATTATCTCACTAAACTGAGGAAAACCGGACTATAATTAGTATCCACTAAAAATGACAACAGACAACAATAATTGTCTAAATATCGGGCAACACAAGTGAGTACCAAGATAATTGTGTGGCAGCATGAGTGCTGTCAGCATTGTGGAGCTACAGTTCATTAAGGGGAACTTGTTTTGTGCTGGTGGTTTGTCCAAATGGTGCTTTGTAGTGGATGTAAAAGCTAACAAGTCCATGGTTCAAGAATTCTCTATCGCAGTGGTTCTTAACCTTGTTGGAGGTACCGAACCCCACCAGTTTCATATGCGCATTCACCGAACCTTTCTTTAGTGAAAAAATTATTATTATTATTTTTTCAAATTCAAGAAAAAGTAGTATGTTTTTTTACTGGTGCACAAAATGAACCGTGCATGAACATCACTTTGTTCAAAGAACAAAACCAATACAGTGCATGAACTCACAACAAATTACAAACCTTACACACATTACCATGAATTGATTAACGTGGACCTCAACTTAAACAAGTTGAAAAACGTATTCAGGTGTTACCATTTAGTGGTCAATTGTACGGAATATGTACTGTACTGTGTAAACTGTACTGTTTCATATAATGTATTCTCTTCCTTTGCAATCTACTAGTAAAAGTTTCAATCGATCAATCAAAAAACTTGCAAATCAGATGGAAAATTAGAGGGAACATTGTTTGGGGGTATCCATAATACGCCGATAGGGAGAAGTTTTTATTTACACGATAAGTTGGATGTGTCTTTACCTCTGTGGCGGAGGCTCCGCTGAACCCAGAGGCCGACTCACCGAACCCCTAGGGTTTGATCGAACCCAGGTTAAGAACCACTGCTCTATCGATACGCACATTTATGCAGATACTTTCTTTCTGACATTTTTTACTTTGAAAGTGTCACTTCCGCTTCTGTTTGTGATCTTTAATGATATTCTCTGGTGAGTTGCTGCCTACTACTTTAAGAGATATATATCAGGAAATACATTCACATGTGTCATGGCTAGGGAGGGATACCTTCCATATCTGAACAGATATGGTACCAATTCCTGGTACCTGGAAATGGATACCGGTTCTCAACGGTACAAACTTTCAGTACTTTTGTGTGTTTATTCATTTTTGTTTTTAAAAATAAATTTAAATTTTTTTACGAAACATTTAAAAATGAAGTGATGACTTCTGTCCAGTTATTATATCTTGTTTTATTATTATATTTTTAAGTAAATTTCTTCTTGCATTGAAAATTCCAACATAAACAAGAGGCAGCTTGGCTGAAGCCGCTTTTAATGCTGCTGCAGTGCTGGTCAAATGTTAGTGTTAGGGATGTAACGATATGAAAATGTTATATCAAGGTTGTTGTGAACAAAAGTAGGACTGTTATTATGATCACAATATTGTTGAATGCGCTCAAAAAGTACTTATAAAACCACAGAATGTGTTTAACTAAAATAAATAGACATTGTTAGAAAACCCACTGTTTTGCATTTTTGCTTTTCTTATTCTTCAATGATAGTGTTTTAAATGGGTTATACTTGTATAGCCCTTTTCTACCTTCAATGTACTCAATGGGCTTTGACAGAATTTCCACCTTCACCAATTCACAAACACATTCACACACTGATGGTGGGAGCTGCCATGCAAGGCCCTAACCATGACCCATCAGGAGCAAGGGTGAAGTGTCTTGCTCAAGGACACAACGGATGTGACTAGAATGGCGAAAGCTGGGGATCAAACCAGGTACCCTTAGGTTGCTAGCATGGGTGCTCTATCAACCGAGCTGCGCCACCTCCCGTCTAAACTTTCATTGTTTTAAATATTGCTTTGTACTTTAGCACTTTAAAGGCCTACTGAAATGCAATTTTCTTATTTAAACGGTCCATTCTATGTGTCATACTTGATCATTTCGCGATATTGCCATATTTTTGCTGAAAGGATTTAGTAGAGAACATCAATGATAAAGTTCACAACTTTTGGTCGCTGATAAAATAGCCTTGCCTGTACCGGAAGTAGCAGACGATATGCGCGTGACGTCACAGGTTGTGGAGCTCCTCACATCTGCACATTGTTTACAATCATGGCCACCAGCAGCGAGAGCGCTTCGGACCGAGAAAGCGACGATTTCCCCATTAATTTGAGCGAGGATGAAAGATTCGTGGATGAGGGAAGTGAGAGTGAAGGACTAGAGGGCAGTGGGAGCGATTCAGATAGGGAAGATGCTGTGAGAGGCGGGTGGGACCTGATATTCAGCTGGGAATGACTAAAACAGTAAATAAACACAAGACATATATATACTCTATTAGCCACAACACAACCAGGCTTATATTTAATATGCCACAAATTAATACCGCATAACAAACACCTCCCCCCTCCCGTTCATATAACCCGCCAATACAACTCAAACACCTGCACAACACACTCAATCCCACAGCCCAAAGTACCGTTCACCTCCCCAAAGTTCATACAGCACATATATTTCCCCAAAGTGACCAAAGTTACGTACGTGACAAGCACATAGCGGCACGCACGTACGGGCAAGCGATCAAATGTTTGGAAGCCGCAGCTGCATGCGTACTCACGGTACCGTGTCTGCGTATCCAACTCAAAGTCCTCCTGGTAAGAGTCTCTGTTGTCCCAGTTCTCCACAGGCCAATGGTAAAGCTTGACTGTCATCTTCCGGGAATGTAAACAATGAAACACCGGCTGTGTTATCCGGCACAACAGTCAGGGGGTGCATTCTACGGCGGGGGTGCGTTATCCGGCACAACACCTGCCGCAATACACCGCTTCCCACCTACAGCTTTCTTCTTTGCTGTCTCCATTGTTCATTGAACAAATTGCAAAAGATTCACCTACACAGATGTCCAGATAACTGTGGAATTTTGCGATGAAAACAGACGACTTAATAGCTGGCCACCATGCTGTCCCAAAATGTCCTCTACAATCCGTGACGTCACGCGCAGGCGTCATCATATCGAGACGTTTTCAGCAGGATATTTTGCGCGAAATTTAAAATTGCACTTTAGTAAGCTAACGCGGCCGTATTGGCATGTGTTGCAATGTTAAGATTTCATCATTGATATATAAACTATCAGACTGCGTGGTCGGTAGTAGTGGGTTTCAGTAGGCCTTTAAGATTTATTTAAATGAAAAGTGCATTATGAATACAATCTATTATTTATTATTTCTTGAGGGCATTCTACTCTTTAGTTGTCCTACACTTTTCAGCGGTCCCTGAATGAACCTAAAACCACCTGTCTGGTATTTCTCGGATCGATCATTCTGTGCCATTACAGCAGGTTCAATGTGCACGATTGAATCAAAATATTTTTTTATTTTTTGGGGTGGGTGGGTAAAAGAAAATAACTGAGAAGCACTGATCTAGCCCAACACTCAGCCGCAAATAGATTTGTAGTCCTGTGGGAAATGCTCAATTCCAAAAGTTGAGCACATCTAAAATGCAAATGCATTTCTCATTTGAAGTCAATCTCACTTTGCAATGGTTAAGTGGACAAAAATGTGTCGTATTATGATGCATTGTCTAAGGTAAAATACCGGTGTGAACGCTACAAAATAAAGGCAGGCGAGTCAAAAAGTGATTGGCAATGATTTTTTGCATCTCGACTGGGACAAAAACATAACGCAGAAGTAGTGGGCTATAATCATGTTAGCACCCCTCCCTCCCTGCGCTGGTCCAATCCCTTTATTTTAGCGCCTTCCATCATCTGAGTGGTCATCTGCTGATTACACGTTATATTTACCTCTGGCGTCTCGCTTGGCCTCTCCCGGCTGCCACACAAGTCCGGTCGGTATACATACATAAAATACATACATAAATATTTAATCAAATAAATAAATCACTCAGCCCAGCAGCCCTTTCTAATCAAGTGACATCAATCAGGAAAAACTATGGGTAAAGAGGCCTTGTGGCTGCCGCCTACTGAGCGCGCTCAGAGGGCTGGAGTAGCGTCTATTTGAGCCCAAGGGGAGAAATATACGCTCCATGTCCCATTATAAGAGAAGGGCTATCCTTTCGTCAGCGCGCCCATTACTTGCCCTATCATTTCTCCAAATCTAAAACCTGTTTTCAATCAACACAGCCAAACGAGTGCCTGTCTGGGAGAGAGAGCGAACGGAGGGAGAGCGCTAAAGGTGGACAGTGAGGGAAGGGCTGGAGGGCTCTTTCCGCCGCTCTCCCGGTGATTGGAGCGTTTTGCATTCTGTATGTGTGTGTGATTGAATCCGTCTCCTAAATTAGGGCTGTTGACTTGAGGAGCTGAATGCCCTTAACCCCCTCCCACACACATATATACAATGGCCATACTTTGGTGTGTGTCCGTGTGTGTGTACAGGGCACTGCTGATGAATATTGTAAGTGCAGCCTGGGTAACCGGCTTACTTTCACACATTGATTGTTAATGCTATGTTGCATGTGTATTTGTCAGGAAGCACTGATGGGAGAATTCAAACGGCAATTTCACTGCTTTAATTTAAATTCTAAGGGCACTACGACACAATTATAACACGGACGAGGAGTAAAAAGGAAGGAAATTTTACCTTTAAACAGCTATGTTTGTCGCAAAGGGCACAGAACTCAAAAGTCAGCTATATGTCCAAAGTGAGGCCTTTTTTGTCATTGTAAAAATAAAATTGATGTTATTATTGAGCTATATTATGTTACATTATTTTGCTTAGTCGCCTTAACCCAATGCAAAGATGTGGATGCTTTGTTCAGATAGCCTACAATGGGTTTAATAAACAAGTAAAAAAAAAAACATTAAAAGTAAGCTTTCAATTTTTCTAGGTTGACAGCAGCTGGGATAGGCTCCAGTTCTTAGCCCCCCCATAACCCGAAAGGGACAAGCGGTAGATAATGGATGGATGGAAAAAGTTTAGACAGTCCTGGTCTTAAGAGCCTAACTCTTCTTTCAATGTCAAATTCAAGCACTTGTCAAGCTATACAAAATGACCAACACAGTGGTTTTCAAAAGCGTGCAGTGCAGCAACTTGACAAAGATAGACAAAAACGTCTTCTTTTTTTTCAAACCTGCTAAGCTAACTTCAGTTATGTTTAAAAGCAAATTGGATGTTTAGTTCAAACAGTGAGTAAGTAAAAAGTGTATAAAAACTGTATACACTCCAGAAATTTTTGGGGGAAAAAAGCAGACCGAACTACAGGGGTGTACAAACGTTTTTACATTTTATATGGAAGCTAAAAGACAACATTTATTGAAAGTAAGGCTGCCATTTGAGTTAACTTATATAATTAATCAAAAAACACTATAACATTAATCATGTATAAATGTAGATTAATGGCATCATTTATATTGACCGTACATGCTCCTTTACCCTAACCACAAACGGATACCTGAAAGGTGTCACAAGTTGTTTTAAAGGTGAACTGCAATTTTGGGGGGAATTTTGCCTATTGTTCACAATCATTATGAAAGACATGACGACGGATGGATTTTTTAAATGCATTTTATAAATATAAATATTAATCTTCTGAACCCCATGGACAGCAACAAAACAACAGATTTTATAACAGGATTGTACAGCAATAATTTATTTCCCCTTATCACAAAACCAACCAGAATAACAGTAGACTTTGCCACACTGATAGATAACATTTTCACCAATCAACCGGAGAATCAAATAACAGCAGGACTACTACTCAATGACATAAGTGATCATCTACCTGTATTCAGCATTTTCCACAATTTCTTTGATAAGAGAAAAACCGAAAAAGCAGTTCCAAATAGATTTGTTAGACATCAAACACCAGAAACTATGGCAGCATTCAAGTCATGTGCTCAAGACTGGGGGGAGGTTTATACCCCCACAGACCTGGATGAGGCATATGAAACTTTTCTTAACATTTTCATAAAACTGTATGATAAGCACTGTCCAATTCAAAAACATGACATTAAAGACAGCACTGTTAAGGACAAACCGTGGATCACAAGGGGAATATTGAAGTCCTGCAAAAAGAAAAATTACCTTTACAGAAGACATTTAAAGCACAGAACCAAAGAAACTGAACAAAAATATAAAACGTACAAAAATAAGTTAACACAAATAATAAAGCACAGCAAAAGAACATATTACTGTAACCTATTACAACAACATAAAAATAGCATCCAGGGTACGTGGAAAGTTTTAAATGGTATCATTAAAAAAAAAACATGACAAATAAGGAACATCCAAGCTATTTCATAAAAAATAATCAAACTATAAATGACCCTTAACACCTTCTTTGTGAATGTTGGACCCAATTTAGCAAATGAAATTATACAACCCGAAAACAGTGTCAAATTTAATGAACAAACCATTCAAAGCAACTTAGAATCGTTTTTTATTTCTCCCGTTCATGAAAGTGAAATCATAGAAATTGTAAATTCTCAGAAAAACAAGAAGTCAACAGACTGCTGTGACTTGGACTTTTCTCTGATCAAGGAAATTGTTGATTTTATAGCTGTGCCCTTCACTTATATATGCAATATTTCTTTTATAAAAGGTGTCTTCCCAATGAAGATGAAAACGGCAAAAGTTATTCCGATCTTCAAAAGTTCACCAACTATAGGCCTATTTCTTTACTCCCACAATTTTCAAAAGTCCTTGAAAAATTATTCGTATCAAGATTAGACAGTTTTATTGATAAGCATCACTTGCTAAGTGAACACCAATACGGTTTTCGATCAAACAGGTCCACTTCCATGACAGTGATGGAATTAGTTGAGGAGGTAACCACTGCAATTGACAAGAGGGAGTTTGCTGTTGGCGTTTTTATTGACCTGAGCAAGGCCTTTGACACCATCGATCACACATTACTTTTAAACAAAATGCAGAGGTATGGTGTCAGAGGTCTTGCTCATGATTGGTTGAAAAGTTATCTTGGTGGCAGAGAACAGTACGTGCATGTGAACAAGATTATAACACATGGAGTACCCCAAGGTTCTGTACTGGGACCAAAATTGTTTTATTGTATATTAATGATATCTGTAAAATCTTTAAAAAACTCAACTGTATTCTCTTTGCTGATGATACAAGTCTGTACTGTTCTGGGCAAGACCTTGGCCAACTCTTAGAGACTGTAGAGAGTGAACTCCACATACTAAAGCGATGGTTTGATGCCAATAAACTATCAATCAACCTAAATAAAACAAAATATATAATTTTTGGAAATAGGAAAAAATACATACAGTGTCATATAAGAATTGATGATATGGAGATAGAAAGGGTGTATTCAACAACATTTTTGGGAATCTATATAGATGATAAATTAAATTGGAAACTACATAAATATACTCAAGACAAAGATGGCAAAAATCATTGCTATGTTACATAAAATTAAAAACTCTGTAAATCAAAAGGCTCTTTGCATGTTATATAATTATTTCGTACTCCCATATCTTAATTATTGTGTTGAAATCTGGGGTAACAATTACAAATCAAACATCAACTCTATATTCTTACTTCAAAAGAAAGCGATTAGAATTGTAAATTATGCGGATTATCATGACCATACCAATGATCTGTTTATTAAATTAAAAACATTAAAACTGCATGATCTTGTTGACCTCAACACTGCTATTGTGACATACAAAGCTCATAACCACATGCTGCCTCGGTCTCTACAGGAGAGGTTCAAACCTAGGGAGAGTCCCTATGACCTCAGAGGTTCAGCTGTCTTTCAGAAAGCAAAAATAAGAACGAGCTTAAAAAGTAGATGTGTGTCAGGGGGGTTCAACTGTGGAACAGCTTGGATAATTCTTTAAAATGTTCCAGTTCCCTTCACACATTTAAAAAACACTTTAAGACCAATGTCTTGGAAAAATATATCACTCTTGAATCAACACAGAAGTTAATACTATGATCATTAAAAACTAAATGTGGGGTATAAATAATAATGGAAGTATAATTGTTTGTATATAGCAGTGGTCCCCAAACTACGGCCCGCGGGCCGGATCCAGCCCCCCAGCATCCAAAATCCGGCCCACGGGAAGTCCCAAGTTAAAAAAAAGTTTTTTTTGTTTTTGTTTTTTTAAATCTTTCCTTTCTAATCTATTTTCTACCGCTTGTTACTCTTGGTGTCTCCTAGCCGCTCAGGCAAATCATATTGTCTAAAAATTAGTTTTCCCATCGATAACGTGACAATGTTAAATGTCAAAACAGATTAAAAAGACAATGTATATATGTATGTATTTTTATATATAAATAAAAAAATAAAAAAATATATATATATATACATACACAGCCCGGCCCCTGGCCAAATTTTTTTAACCCAATGCGGCCCACGAGTCAAAAAGTTTGGGGACCCCTGGTATATAGTATATAATTGGTGCAAAGGTTTAACATGTGTACAAGGATATTTCACATGCCTTTACTGTGTATATAATTGAACAGTATTTATGTTGTGTACAATGTGTATTTATAATATGTTGTGAAAAGGAAATGTCATAATTTTTGGAAGCTCATCTTGTATTTGACTTTGTTTATAGGGTTAGGCACAATAAGTGTTCAACTTCAGCCTAAACCCTGTCGGTCTGCAACATTTTTAATTTATGAATGTACAACAGTTTGTCTATGTAAAACTGTTTGTTTATTTTGTTGACCATTGACCGAAGAAATAATAATAATAATAATAATTATAATAATAAAATAATTTTAACTTGTAAATAAAAGTCCACTTACAACGGAGCCCATGGGAGCTCCTCTATTTCGCCCATAAAATCCACTAAATAAACATTCAAAAACTGCCAATAATACTATAATAATAATATTTGAATATTAACCAAGCAATAGTGATATTTTTATTATAAGCGCTGATGCAGACAAACTATTTATAGCGACGCCATGATCACTACCGTGTGTCCCTATGCTTACATCGAGTGGTCTGCTGCTTTCTCGCTTCTTTGCTCCCTGTAAGTTTATTTTAGATCATAAATCATGCATCTAACCTGAACAGAAGACGTCTGAGTAGATATTCCGACAAGTTCGTACACTACTACAGCCATTTAAGACCTGAAACTGGTGGGGACGACACAAAAAGACGAAAAATACTGTCGCACATGTGCGAATAGGGATTTCAACCCTCATTTGGCTCCCAAAAGAAATCCATCCAAATTTGATTAAATTAGAGTAAAATGTGTGCCCACCTTTAAAGTATGTTTGAACAAGTGGTAGAAAATGGATGGATGGATGGATGAAATAAACTCAAAACCATAACCAAATGGACAAGTAGGGGGTGGGGAAATAATACATTTTTAGATGCATCGCTATTCGGACATGGACGATTAAAGAATTGATAAGTCACTAATTAATCATCGATTAATTTATTGTACATAAAGTAATGCAGACAGTTCTAAAATTTAGCTGACTGCAGCGATCCACCTCACCGAGAGATCGGACCAGCTCCTTTACTATCGGGCACTTATGATCCAATTTTGCACACATTTTTATTAATTTAATAAATGTGGGAATTAATTTAACGGTTTGTTATTCCAAATTAATTGGGGTTTTTTTAAGTTGCAAGTGATAAACGCTTGTTTAGGGAAACGAAAATAAATATAAAACTGTATCAATATACCTCAATTTTATTATTGCATCAACAATCGATTTTTATTTGAATTGTAGCTCCTGAATCGTAATCGTAATCGAATTGTGAGGTGCCCAAAAATTCCCACCTCAATGGACAACTGATTTAAGCAGAAGTACTGATCACTCTGTGCGTGCTGAGAGATGCGCCATGCAGAGAGGAAAGCCTCACTCCTTCTAGTTCACACACTCAGGGTGACTCAGCCTTTCCAACACGGAAGAAAGAAGATCTTAGTTGGATGAACTGGTCAGTAAAAAACTTTTTTGTCACCACCTTAAAATTTGACACAAACTGCACTGCACACTAGTAACTACGAAGGTCAAAAGAATATTGAACAACAAATCAATAGTTGAAGGAAAAAACTTGCCATCTAAACAATACCCCGTTTGTTGACAAGAACATACAGCCATGGAAGCACATTCAAACAGAGGTACCACAAACCAGTGAAAGATTCAAAACAGCTGCCATCATACCAAATGTTGCTGCTAGCCTGCTAAACTAACAAAAACATCTCAAGTAGGACTCGCTGACATCCCTCGGCAACAGGCACCGCATTATGCCAGATACTTGAAGTATTTTTTTTTAAATGACGCAATAGTTACTTTCTCTAGTAATTAATTACATTTATTAAAGAGTAATACCATTAATAATTCAATTACTTTTTTGGTAAAGTAAGAAGTAACTACAATTCAAGTAATTTTCAGAACACAGCCTGTCACACAGCATCATGAAGCAGTTGGCAGGTTGGTGTTCCTGGCTAACATCTTTGTGTGTATGTCTTATAATAATGTTTATCTATAAAAACACCATTGGTAAAGGTATATTAAAAAAGGTAAATAATTTTCATGTTGCTGCTGACCTTTAAACATGTCCTCTTAAACCAGGGCACTTTATCTTGTTTTGTTCTTTGATGTTTTCGTTAGCTGACGAATTGAGCATAGCTAAATGTTTTTAAAGAAGATTGGAGATTATATTTGACTTTTCTTATATTATTTTCAAGGCTTTTTCTTTTTTCTTATCTCAAAACACCTCTTAAGTTGGGATCTTACTATAGAAAACTATATCGGGATGTGAGTTTTGGTCCATCTCACCCAGCCCAACACTTGTATTAGCCTCAAAGCGAGCACAGCTTAGGGATGTTCTCTGTGTTTAATTGAGCGTTACAGTAGGCCTTATGATGGCATTATGTATGAGTGCACATGTGTACGCTGTTTGAGTGTTAATAATAAAATTGTGATGTCTAAGACATTTCATCTTGCTCCTAAATGTTTTCTGTGCTACAATTTTTTTTCATTTAGTAGCGCCGGTGCTACAAGTGAAAAGGCCCTGAACATGGTTGTGCCATGGTATCGCCTGTATCCCCAATAGTAGCAAACCTTTAAATGGAGGACATGGAAAAAAGAGCTTTGAGCTCTTTTAAGGGAACAGCACCAAGTCATTGGTAAAGATATCTGGATGACACAGAGGTGAAAATCAGAAACCAAGAAGTGCAAGCCTTCACCGAGCACATTAACTCAGTGGACAAAAACATCAAGTTCACACGTGAGGATGTCAAAGACCGTAAGTTGCCTTTTTTGGACTGTGATGTCCACATTGGAGAAAAGAGGGGCCTCCATGTCGGGGTTTACCGAAAACCCACACATACCGATCAATACCTACTTTTTGACTCACACCACCCACAGGAACACAGAGCTGATAATGTTCCTACCAGCATATAGGCCAAAGAAAAAGAGCATAGGCATTTGAGGGAAGCCCTCAAAACCTGTGGTTAACCCATCTGGTCGTTTGTGAAAAGCGCATCTAGTTCCAGAAATAACAAGAACAGAGTGGATGAGGAGGAAAAAGGCAACAGACACAAAAATATTGTCATACAATATGTATCAGGTCTATCTAAAAAACTCAGAAGAATTTTAACCAACACAGCATCCCAGTACACTTCAAACCAGGAAACACCTTGAGACAGGACCGGACACCCCACATTCACAAAAACAATCTGGTGTATGCTATCCACTGTAATGATGAATGCACCGATTCATATATTGGGGAAACAAAACAACCACTAAGCCGACGCATGGCGCAGCTTAGATGGGGCAAACTCTCCAGGCCAAAACTCAGCTGTCTACATGCACCTCAGGGAGAAACAGCACCCCTTTGAGAACAAAAATGTACAGATTCTGGACAGGGGGCACGGATTGTATGAAAGAGGATTGAGGGAAGCCATCTATGTCAAGGTTGAAAAACCATCCCTGAACAGACGATGTGGTCTGCAACACCACCTGTCTCCCACATACAACACTGTCCTTTAAACCATTCCTAAAAGACTCTGCAATTTAGCCTCGAACAAATAACAGGAGTTAGAAACATTCTGGTCACATTTTGTGACCAGAATACCTTTTGTGCCATTTGTTTACAACTGAATGGAATGCTTACGTGGGGGATTCTGACTATTTTGGACTGGTAGTATTCGGTCCACAGTGATCGCTCTGCCACACAATACCTCAATGCTAACGAGGAGAAATTATTTTTCAACGACTATGGTTGGCTTTGACAGTTAGGATTGCTCGTTTGCATCAAAACAGTTTTTTTTCTCACTACGATAGGGCGAAACCATCCTTGCCCAGGCACACCCTCCTGGTTTTTTTGAATACAAATATTTGGGGTTTTGGCACTAGCCGCTGGACTAGAACTGACCAATCTAAGTCTATGAGCACGAACTGATGAAGCGTACTCGGATGAGCGGCGAAACGTCTTCTAAGACAAACTAAACAGTCCAGTTGCGATCGATTGCCCTGAGATGACAATGACCTGGATGAATGAGAACGTTCATAGACAAGCCCTGAATATGTTTAGCTATTTCTCATCCTCCAGTGATAAGGGTACTCGTAGGAAACTTACTTTATTTGCCGCCATGGAGATGAGAATTAGTGGCTTAAAAGTGGCTTTGCACTGTGGAGTGAAGCTAGCCGCTAGCTACAATGCTACATTGCATTGATAACCCATTTGTTCGCTTGTTGCTGTCAAATTTACAGACACAGCTTGAATGTGTCATCAACATGCATTATCACGTTATAACAATAGTATCATTTACATTTTGTATATCGTCTATATCACGCAACCCTACCATAAACCAATAAAAATATAACATAAAGAAATAAATAAAGACAAAGCTTGGTGTTAATATTTGCTTTAAACTGGTCCCATGTACTGCAGGCCATTAAAAACTACTTTTGGACGCCACAAACATCTGACTGCATCTTAACTGCTACTTTTTCCCCCTCGTAGATAAGGTAGTTACAATTTTAAACACTTTAAAAGCCCTCCGTGTGAATTTTTTATTTTATTTTTTTAAGAGTTTGAATTACCCGCAGGTATCCTGACTGAAATACAGTGCTTTTGTGAACGTGTGAGCGTGTTTGCGTGTGTATTGCTCTTACTTTTCTCATCCCCTGTCAGTACTTTGGCAACGACGTGCTCCCAGTCAAAGATGAACTTGTAGAAGCAAATCTGGTTGTACAGGGCCTTCTCAGAGTACTGCAAAGCAAGCAAAACGAAAGCGAATGACAGTTTTGTCGGAAAAAACCTGCCTATAAATTTCTTCTTCCCTTGTGTGATGCAGTACATTTTCTTGCTTTTTAATCTTGGCTGCAATTAACTTGGGGGAGCCTGTCGATGAGTGGCTGTGTGTGGTGGAAGCGAAGGAAAAGAGGAATGAATGAGAAAGGGTAAAGACAAACAGAAAGAAAAGATGGGGATCGAGCCTGAAATACCCTCCCTCATAATAGTTTGTTGTGATAAGCCATTGTGAGAGAGTATTGCGAACAGCCGAGGCTGTCAATTTGATTAGCCATTATGCTGCATGTTTAATTGCAGTTATTGGCTCGTCATTTCCCCGCAACGCTGGAGAGCCCCGACCCCACACCGCCGTCAGGTGTGCGCCAAGTGCTTTATTATTACTGCCGGGAGGAAAAATCCCCCGACAATTCCTGTGTGTCACCACTGGAGAGTACGTGTACCCATTATACCTGCCAATCGACCACCGGCGCAATTGTAATTTCAGTTTTTACTGTGGCGGCATAATCAAGTGGCAAGAATGTCTAATATAACTCCGTGCAAAATATGACGAATGAGTGTGTGTGTGTATAAGTGGAGAGGCGATGGGGGGGCGGAGGGGGAGTTAATGGCCGTCAATGGCTGTATGCATGGAACGCACAGCTGTTGACCACTGATGCGCCGCCTAGATAACAACCAAACCATGCAAGACCCATAATGAAGCCTCGCTTTTGGTTGCCAAGGTTGTGCAAGCGCAGCCGCGCGCCATCTTAAATATAAAACACACACACACACACACACACACACACACACACACACACACACACACACACACAGAGAGAGAGAACAAGCACAAAGACACCACTCACATTCAAACAATAATGCTGATTACGGGCGGGCTGATTGCGACATTCTCTGACGGACAGGTGTCAGAAAGGCGTGGCTAAAATAATACAGGGTTGTTATTGAATTTGGAGCACCTCACCCCACCTTTCTTTGACACACACACGCCTGCCTCGTCATTCAGCTGCGGCGTTTTGTTCCCGCACTGACACCATTTCAATTTGCTCCACAAATCTGCAGCATTTTCAGCCTGACTGCCTAAGGAGCAAACCAGCTGTGAAATTGCCTCTCTCCCGGGAGCACAGGACTCCCCCTCCCCTTGCCGCATTGGACCCCTTTGGTTCCCTTCGTCCCCTACTGTCTCATACCCCACCCCCTCAACTCCGCTTTCCCCACAAATACATTCACAAAAAAGAAAAAGAAAAAGTGTCCTAAGGAAATCTAAGAATCTAAAAAAAACAAAAAAACAGCAACAGAGTGAACAGACAAATGGACCTCTGAATCACTCGTCACATCTCTGGGGTGGCCCAAAAAGTATCACTTGGTACTTGTTGTTCGTCTTATAACACCTGTCGCCACCCTTCAAGGAACACAGGGAGAAATAACTTGCTCAAAAAGGCGCTCTCTGGGGAGAAAATGGACAATGTGCAGTGGAAGACAGCATGCATCAAAACGATGGCAGACGCGGTAAAGACCGACATGCAGCTGCGAGGAGCAAAAGACCAGGCAAACATACAACGTCCCTGCTTAGCTGAGACTCCAGCGGGCTTTAAAACTCTCTAGCTTTTTCCAAGCGATGAGCGTTTATTGGAGCCCGGGCGAGTCGCGCTGATCAGCTTCACAAGACACCATAATGAGTCAATATATGTAAATCTTTACTAGGCAAACACGACGGGAAACAAAAGCATTTAACTGGCGCTCTCGCCCGCAAGCCTCCAACCATTCAGCTCCGGTAATTTCTCCCCATTGAAAGGCATAATTGCCTGCTATTTGAAGATATTCATGCCCAATTTTTGAAATTAATTTCAATTGGGGGGAAATGTAGAAATGTCAGCTCCAGTGAAAGGGATTTGATTTCAATTATCTTCGCTCAAAGGACTGTGATTTCCAAATACACTTAAGCAAAATTATGACAAGAATTTTTGTTCGGCAAAATTCAGTGTTTAAAGAGCGATTAGGCGATAATGGGGCAGCTTTGAGGCGGCAGTGAATGCAGCCGTCTCCCTCTGAAAGGCACTCAATTATCTCTGATTGCTCCCGCTATAATGTATCAAATAGAGATACCTGCTATTGCCGTAATTTGTGTGAAAATTAACACGGTGCAATTTCCACTAGAGGGAAAAAGGGAGCTCTAATGGGCGCCTGAGCGTACATCAATAAAGCGAGGGGGAGAAAAAGGGAGAAGGAAGGGTGAGGAGAGAATAAGTGGGAGAGCTAACGAGGGAGGGGAGGGAAAGAAACTGAAAAGAAAAGAGCAGGGGCAAGAAAGCAGTGAATAAAAGGGGAAAGCAAAGGAAAGTCAGGAGATATTTGAAACAGAGTAGGGAAAAAAAAGGGTATTTGAGTTAAGCGTTTTGGATGCGGGTGGAGGGTGGGGTGTGTGAAGTGAGGATAGAAAGGAACAGCACGGGAGGGAGAGGAAGAGAAAGAAATGTAATTTACTGAAAATATTACAAATTGCACCTGCGCATAACTCCCCCAAATTACCAACCAATCAAGGCAGAGTGCCTATTACTCTCCCATTACATGGAGATCAGATCGCGCTATGTATCTGCGTCCAGCCAGAGAGGCGGGAGAAGTAAAAGGCAGAGCGAAATGGAAGGATGGATGGAGGAGAGGCGAGGCGTGCGGAGGAAGCCCCCACTGTGATGGTAAATGTACCGTGATGCAAAACAGGAAAAAAAGGAGCACAAACAAGAAGTGTATTTCACATTCCAGCACAGCAACAAGAAAACATAATTGTCTTTCCGACACATCAATCAGGAATCATATTAACTCCATTAGCCACAGTGATATTGTAGACGTGACAGTGACATAGAAATAAATCAAAACGTGCCCCTCATTGTTGTCTGCTGCCACGGCAAACATGATATTGGCCTCTTGAGCTCTTTGCATAATTGGGATCACTTGAACATTAATAATCTCCCTGCACTGCAACACCTTTGATTGTTACTCAACAGAGGACCGAGTCAAATGAGAGACAACAGGTTTTCGTAACCTGTGTGCTACAAAATGGAAGGTCAAAGGTCATTGGGCCGAGTAGAACTTGTGGATAGCAGTGTTTTTAAAATCCATTTACATACTTGTTGCTTCTTGCCACAAGTCAATCAATCAAAGTTTACATATATAGCCCTTAATGACAGGGGATGCAAAACAATAACAGTGCAATACTTTTTCATAACATGGTCATTGGTCACCACTGCCTAGTTTCTCTTGTTATATTCTTATTTTACTGTTATATTTTTATTCTCATTGTTGCTTTTTATTTTTATTCTATTGTAATATTTTTCTATTTTGTTTCCATTTATACCCCCATTATTTACTTTTTAAATTCGATCTCAATTTTGTACACTGCTGCTGGAATTTAAATTTCCTGAGGGAACTCTCCTGAAGGAATCAAAGTACTATCTATTTATCTCTAATCACCAATGTATCAAAGGGCTGCACAAGCCACAACGACAAGCAAACTTTGGGGAGAAATTTTCATTTTTAAATACAGGATTTAATACTGGGAGGTAATCACCTTCCAAGTGACATATGTGAATGGTCGAGTAATACAAAGTTTGTGGTCAATATTCGTGTCCAAAGAAAATTCATTTGCTGTTTTGTCAATTTTCTACTGTTAATATCTCATCTGTTATTCATCTGTACAAGTTCAAAACGATCACAATTATTATTGTTAGCTTGTAGTTGGGCTGGTTTATTGTATGTTAGCATTAAGCTAGCGGCATAGGAGCCAACCTTATCCTGTATGGTTGTATTGCTTTTTCAGTTTATGCCTAACTGTATTGTTGATTTAACATGATTTTTACATGCATGTGCACTTCATGTGTATATTAATGTACTTTCCTCTATGTATTTAGTGTTACACAAACTTCATTGTGGAGACTAGAGCTGAAACAATTACTCGAGTAATTCGATTACAAAATATTTTAGAGGAATTTTTGCTGCCTTGAGGCGTCAAGTTTTTTATTTATTTATTTTTACAGCATTTTGCCTCGTTTAGTAGTCAAAGCTCACGTTTCGCCCGGATTGTTTAGGTATTGCACAGCGTGTTTACGTCAGATCATACGCCCCCTGCACTGCACAACACCGCACCTTTAAATACGCTTGAGTTTAGTAAACTTTTTCGCCGACATAACTCGCAATGGCAGACGCCGCAGAAAGCAGTGGACAAGAGCCATAGCAAAACGAGGGAAATAAGAAGCGACAAAAGTTGTCTAAGATATGGGAACACTTCACACTAAAATGGAAGGAAAACGCAGTACCGTATTTTTCGGACTATAAGTCGCAGTTTTTTTCATAGTTTGGCCGGGCTCCAGTGCGACTTATATATGTTTTTTTCCTTTATCATTATGCATTTTCGGCAGGTGCGACTTATACTCCGGTGCGACTTATACTCCGAAAAATACGGTAGTATGCAAACATTGCTAAGTGGCGCTTGCATACCACAATAGCACAAGTTTGATGCTGCAGCACCTGTCGAGAAAGCATCCGATTGAGGGACGTCCAGAGGCGAGGAAAGTCATCTATTATCAAATGTAAGCGCAAAAGTTGTGTTAATAAAATAAATGTTATTCATTATGATAACCAGGATGTGTTCTTTCACTCCCGCGAAGTCATCAAATGCCGCCAAAAGGTGTTGAGAACTAACAACGCTATCCCAAACTACTGTGTAGTGTTCAATAGCTTTTACACTAGTAACCACGCAACAGTAGTCATGCAAAGTTATTCGGGTTATTCAAGTCATGCAACCACATGCTATTTGGATAGCTTGCACTTGCACACACTATAGTTTCTATAGCATAGGCGCCGATCTACATTTCTCCCAGTGGGTGCTTGGACGGGCGGTGAATCTGACGCTATTTTTCTGAGCATGCGCGGTTTTTGCTTGGTGGTGACTCACCACTGGTTGCACATTTCAATACAGCAGGGGTCCTCAAGTACAAATCTTGAAGGTCCACAAATGTTTTTTTTTAAACAGGCTGGGTCCGTTTATTATCGGTCAAGCTTATATAGTAGCAGGAGGTAGGTAGTTTAACATTTTCTTAAAATTAACAAAAATAAAATAAATATCCAATAAAATACATTAAATATTTTCTTTGAAACAAAAATAAATAAGAACTTTGAAAAAATGTGTCCTCTGCATTTGACCCATCCCTTGATCACCCCCTGGGAGGTGAGGGGAGCAGTGGGCAGCAGTGGCTCTGCGCCCGGGAATCATTTTTGGTGATTTAACCCCCAATTCCAAGCCTTGATGCTGAGTGCCAAGCAGGGAAGAATGCTGGTATGAGCTTTTAAACATAACCCGTTAACTGCTGCCAATCAAATGGTGAATAAGATACTCTTTAGGGTTCATATGTTTGTAAATCTGACTGTGATGAAGTCAGTGCCTCACCAGCCATCAACCTCACCGCACGTTACTGCTCTGTTGCTATTTGTTGTTGTGTCATAGATTTAACAAAAATCCTGCTTGATGTTTCATATGACTTTTTCAGCCTCGTGATTTCTTTTTTTTTCTTAGCTCTGAATCATGAGGAAATGTCTCTTCAAATTCGCGGTGCTCTTTCAGATAGTGACGTTTCAGATTTTCACTTTTCACCAGAGCAACAGTACTGTTGCATATTAGACACATTGATCTGGTACTTGCAGTAGGTAGGATGAAACATATTGCTCTGTCCATTCTTCCTTGAAACGTCGGTTTCCCCTGTCCACTTTTCTTTTACCAGCCTGAGCCAACTTGGAGCATGCCATTGTGATTTGATTCACATTCAGTGACTGACGAGTGAACAGTTAGCGAAGTAGCGATACGAGACAACTGTGTGCCTGCAGCGAAAGGTTCCATGCACTGTGCACTGCACATGTGTATGACCCAGGTGGTAACAGCCTATCAGCGTGTCGTTGTGATAGAGATGACAACCCATACCCCGGAATTAGCCAATCAGAGTGGCATTCTCTCGCTCTCACTCCGTCTCTCTCTCTGAGAGAGAGAGAGAGAGAGAGAGAGAGAGAGAGAGAGAGAGAGACTAAGTGAGTGAGACACGAGAAGTGTAAACGAAACGTGGAGATATTTGATTAAAAACAACGAAGAACGTTGACTTGCGCAAGCGATAACTCACAGATGAATACAATTATTATATTCCATCCATCCATTTTCTACCGCTTACTCAGTGGCCTAGTGGTTAGAGTGTCCGTCCTGAGATCGGTAGGTTGGGAGTTCAAACCCCGGCCGAGTCATACCAAAGACTATAAAAATGGGACCCATTACCTCCCTGCTTGGCACTCAGCATCAAGGGTTGGAATTAGGGGTTAAATCACCAAAATGATTCCCGGGCGCAGCCACCGCTGTTGCCCACTGCTCCCCTCACCTCCCAGGGGGTGATCAAGGGTGATGGGTCAAATGCAGAGAATAATTTCGCCACACCTAGTGTGTGTGTGACAATCATTGGTACTTTAACTTTAACTTTATTCCCTTCGGGGTCGCGGGGGGCGCTGGAGCCTATTTTTTTTATAATAATTATAATTATAATCTGTGGTGGGCTCTCCTATTTCTGGGGCTGAGGTTGCCGAGGTAGTTAAAAAGCTCCTCGGTGGCAAGGCCCCGGGGGTGGATGAGATCCGCCCGGAGTTCCTTAAGGCTCTGGATGTTGTGGGGCTGTCTTGGTTGACAAGACTCTGCAACATCGCATGGACATCGGGGGCGGTACCTCTGGATTGGCAGACCGGGGTGGTGGTTCCTCTCTTTAAGAAGGGGAACCGGAGGGTGTGTTCCAACTATCGTGGGATCACACTCCTCAGCCTTCCCGGTAAGGTCTATTCAGGTGTACTGGAGAGGAGGCTACGCCGGATAGTCGAACCTCGGATTCAGGAGGAACAGTGTGGTTTTCGTCCTGGTCGTGGAACTGTGGACCAGCTCTATACTCTAGGCAGGGTCCTTGAGGGTGCATGGGAGTTTGCCCAACCAGTCTACATGTGCTTTGTGGACTTGGAGAAGGCATTCGACCGTGTACCCCGGGAAATCCTGTGGGGAGTGCTCAGAGAGTATGGGGTAACGGACTGTCTTATTGTGGCGGTTCGCTCCCTGTATAATCAGTGTCAGAGCTTGGTCCATATTGCCGGCAGTAAGTCGGACACGTTTCCAGTGAGGGTTGGACTCCGCCAAGGCTGCCCTTTGTCACCGATTCGGTTCATAACCTTTATGGACAGAATTTCTAGGCGCAGTCAGGGCGTTGAGGGTATCTGGTTTGGTGGCTGCAGGATTAGGTCTCTGCTATTTGCAGATGATGTGGTCCTGATGGCTTCCTCCGGCCAAGATCTTCAGCTCTCACTGGATCGGTTCGCAGCCGAGTGTGAAGCGACTGGGATGGGAATCAGCACCTCCAAGTCCGAGTCCATGGTTCTCTCCCGGAAAAGGGTGGAGTGCCATCTCCGGGTTGGGGAGGAGATCTTGCCCCAAGTGGAGGAGTTCAAGTACCTCGGAGTCTTGTTCACGAGTGGGGGAAGAGTGGATCGTGAGATCGACAGGCGGATCTGTGCGGCGTCATCAGTAATGCGGACGCTGTATCGATCCGTTGTGGTGAAGAAGGAGCTGAGCCGGAAGGCAAAGCTCTCGATTTACCGGTCGATCTACGTTCCCATCCTCACCTATGGTCATGAGCTTTGGGTCATGACCGAAAGGACAAGATCACGGGTACAAGCGGCCGAAATGAGTTTCCTCCGCCGAGTGGCGGGGCTCTCCCTTAGAGATAGGGTGAGAAGCTCTGTCATTCGAGGGGAGCTCAAAGTAAAGCCGCTGCTCCTCCGCATCGAGAGGAGCCAGATGAGGTGGTTCGGGTATCTGGTCAGGATGCCACCCGAACGCCTCCCTAGGAAGGTGTTTCGGGCACGTCCGACCGGTAGGAGGCCACGGGGAAGACCCAGGACACGCTGGGAAGACTATGTCTCCCGGCTGGCCTGGGAACGCCTCGGGATCCCCCGGGAGGAGCTGGACGAAGTGGCTGGGGAGAGGGAAGTCTGGGCTTCCCTGCTTAAGCTGCTGCCCCCGCGACCCGACCTCGGATAAGCGGAAGTAGATGGATGGATGGATGGATGGATAATTATAATAATTATAAAAAAATAAAAAATAAAAAATAAAAAATCTTTTTTTTTTTTTTTACTATAATTCGTGCTGGGTCCGGACGGACACGTCGCTGGGTCCGGACATGGACCGCGGTCCGCCTGTTGAGGATCACTGCAATACAGTATCAAAGGCACTACCTAATCCACTTTTTATGTTTGATATAATGAAAACTGTTCTTATTATTTTTATTTTTGATACTAAGAATATAGTTTTATTTTAACTTTCTGAGGGAATATTAATTTGGAACTAATTTTATATATATCTGTTTTCATCTCAAACATGTTATGATGGCAAAATGAACATTGATTACTATTTTGAATGCAAAGAATGCAATGTTGTGTTCTTAAAATTGAAAACTGTTGTTGTCATTATTAAGTGGTTTGTCTTTTTATACTGTTTATGTATTGTTGGCAGGTTGAAAACAGCTCAGCGGATTTGCGCGGAGAAACCACCATTTAAACCGCACCGTATAATAATCATCAAAAACGCACGAGAGACAAGAACTCCGTTATGCGGTAACACCACACAGCACATAGGGCTGTGAGCGCACCTGTTTTTATTAGCACACACAAATTGGCACAGTCAACCACTACGGACGCATTTCAGCTGTGCGTGTCAGCCTTCAATAATGAAAACAGGCGTTTAGGAAATAAAAGACAATTAGACCAAATGCAATAATTGAGGGCACATCTTGTGTGTGTGACAATCATTGGTACTTTAACTTTTAACTTTAACATGCATAATTGAACCTTAATTAAGCAAAAATATTGCTGCGGCCCAGCTGCACCTAATAATAATATAAATCCATTTAATAAAGTCAAAATACAAATAAGGCAACAAGAGAAGTATCCCACACTTCTCTATTGTAAAGTAAATTTGTACAGCCGATATGAGCATCTCCATCAACTATATGATTTGCCTGAGAAGCTGGACAGGACAAAAAATAAATGAATGAATGATTTATTCGATTACTCGATCGGATATTCTATAGAATACTCGATTACTTAAATATTCGATAGCTGCAGCTCTAGTGGAGACCATCAATAAACAACCTAAAGTTGGAAGTTTTTTCATCTTCAACCTAAAGGACTGTTTACTATACATATCTGCCAAACTAAATTCCAACATTTTGGGAGGGCAGAAAAATATTTGTAAATAAATCAGCAGTGTACAACGTGTGTTACATTGTTGTGAAGAAATAGGGTAACAATTGAAAAATACATTAAAATGTTATAATGTAACAAAAAAAGAATGTACTAATAACAGATTTGTTTTAATATATATGTAGACATGTTTTAACACTTTAGAAATCACATGCGTCATACACAGCCAATTATGCAAATTATACAATGTAGTCATACTGACACTGCCCCAGCCATGGCACCACAAATAACTTGCCAATCTATGAGAAATACTGAAAAATGCATGATTTTTCACCTTGGCTAAAATTATCCCCACGGTGTTTATTTACCTGAACATATACTAATAATAACAAACCTATTTGTGTTGAACAACTTGATTCTTTAACTAATTCTTCGAAGTGAATGAGAAAGTGACCATGTGCAGCAGCTGCCTTTGACCACATAGTCATTCAACCAAGGATCGCCCAATAAAGCAGGAACAGAACCAATGTCGCGATACTAGTAAGGAGCAAACCGCTGAGCCAGTTTTCTCGCACCATTGAGTTCATTATCTTTGCCCTAGACTTTTTGTGTGACAACATTTTGTTTTTTGGCTAGGACTGACTGCAGCCTATAGTGAGTAGTGTTTTTTTGTATGCTCCAGCGATGAGGGTTTACTGATCACACTTGGCAACCAGAAGTAGATTTGGCTATAGCAGCCTGATTTAATGCATAAAAGACACAACCAACAAAAATACAGTATGTTATAATTAGATATTAAGAAATAATGTATTATTATTATGTAAAGATGTGTATTTACCTTAAATAATCATGTATGAACAACAAACAAAAAGTATACATTGACAACTACAATTTCAATGTTCAAGAGCCATGTGTTTATATTCCAGATCATGTCCAAAGTTCATATGAAATTGGAAAAAATGAATGCTAAGGTCTAAAGGCCAAAGCAAAGTGTTCGATTTTTCCGACCGCAGTGAAGCTAATTAAAAACTGCTATGGAGCCAAACATTGTGCTTGTGCACAGGTAAAACCTAGAGAGGCTGCAGTGGAGAAACGATGGGTGAGTGAGCGTGGTAGAGTTATACGTTTTTATTCAGCCTGCAGTTTCAAGTGCCACAGCCTTCAGGCACGGCAACGGCCTCCTAAGTGGCTACAGTGACAGCAGAAATTGGGCTTCTGGGTTACAATCTGTCGCCACAAAGCCAGAGACAGCAAAGCACTGAGCGCAGTGGATTACAAAAAAATAATAAGTGGGGAGAAAAAAACCTTGACAGGAGAGTTAGGGCAACGGTAGAGACAGCAATGGGGACAGAGGACAGTTACACTCAACTTAAAAGGGGGAGTCTTAAAAACAGTGGTCAAACTAACCAAGTGTACAATCGAGCGCTTTGTGCGTCACACACGTTCTTACCTTTTTCAGAGGAAACGATATTACAAACGAGACCCATCCCAGACAACCATTATCCACAAAAATAAACATGTCAAATAAATAGTAGTAATAATAAACCTCAAGCATATCACCTTTGGAAAAGCAGATTATTTTGTTAAAGATTTAGTACTGGTTCTCAGGAGGATAATGTAACATTCATCCATAGCGGTGTGTACAATGCATGTGAGATGAGATTTTCCAGCTCCACAGCACCATCATCTGGACAAAACCTCCAGATTCAATGATTATGTGCATAGAATCACACAGAATTCAAGCAAAGAGTGATGTGTGTGTGTGTGTTACCTCCGGCCTGAGAGTAGCTCTGCTGCAGGCTGTGCAGATGGGGCCGAGGCGGGAAAAGGCGATTGGCAAGCGTCTGGTCCTGTTCTGACAAGCCTGGTCCTCACACACTAACCAGCCCTGCAAGTGACAGACAACTTAACAGAGCAGCAATGGATTCTATGGTAAATAATACAAACACATGTAACAAATCCAGGTCAAGGTGTACATAAAGTTTAGAGCAGGGGTGCCCAAACTTTTTGTACCAAAGGCCATATAAAGAGTCCAAGTACGCGCGGGCCATTTTGATATTTTCTTAATTTTGTATTTTGTCTCCGCTTTGTGTTACATGTGATAAGGTGTACTGTTATTAGTTTTTTCAGGGGTGTCCAAATTGCGGCCAGGGCGCAATTGCCGGACAGCAGCTTGGACTTTGTTGGCCCGCAACATTTCGGAAACAACTGTAAAACTGTTAGGAAAAGATAACAAAAAGATGTAATGTAATGAAAAAAATCTTAACTTTTGATGCTAGTAATAATAATACCATCACCTATAACACAAAGCTGGCACTAAGTTTTGATATATGTCAGTTAGTAGCATGTTAAAAAAATACTAAAATATATCCCGCATACGTAGACTTTTCAAATTTCCTATCAAATTTTCAGCATTTTTCTCATGACATTACGTATTTTTTCTTATATTTTTACCGTTTTTTCCCCCGACATTCTGCAGGCCAACAAATCTCGAGCTACAGGCCGAAAATGGCCCCAGACTGTTCTTTAGACACCCCTGCTTTAATCAGTCAATCAATCGTTTATTTATATAGCCCTTAATCACAAATGCTTCAAAAAACACTGAGTGCTAAATCAGAATCAGAAATACTTTATTAATCCCTGAGGGGAAATTTAAATTTAAAAGGGACATTATGGCACCTTCTGTACAGTTAGAGGTTTAGAGTTAAAGTATTTCTGGTTCTGATTCAGTGCCTTGTTCAAGGGCACCACTGCCCACAGAATTAATCAAGTGTTTTAATCAATGCATTGTGATCTGCGGCAAAAGCGCTTCTAAGGCGAAACAGAAAAACAACCTGCATTTTTTTGGTCTACTTGTTTTACGTTGTATCCTTCCAATGTATCCTTCCTTGTGCACTTGTCACACAGCCACAGTTAAGACCCCCCGTGGTGAGTTTGTGACCCTGGGCAGGTGCTGTGGCCTGACTCTCTCAAATGGCCTGAAGTCTTACAAACAGCCCACCCACCCTCTCAGATACTTATGCCATGTCATTACTAAGCAGGGGGGAGGGGGAGGGAGTAATGCCCAACTAATGACAGAGCATAAGAACTACCGTCATCAATGCCCACTTCCTTCCTTCCATTCACTCCTAATAAACCCCCCTCAGCACCTGCAAGCCTACTACAGCCTCCTTGGTTGGTGATTCCAGTGGACTGTACTCCTTAAAATGACTGATGCAATTATGCAAATTTGGCAAGCTGTTGAAGCATACAAGCCACACAGCCGATCACATTTTTAAGATAGACAAGCAGTAGATGGACAGAAATCTGAAAGAGAATTCACAGGGAGCAAGGAGGTGTGGGGGTGCTAATTGAGGCAGTTTGCCAGAGTTGAGGTGTTCAGTTTGCATAAAGGCCCATAATTGCATAATTATAGCAATGGATGCCAGACATACTGAATGCAGACGTCCAATTGAGTTTCACATAATTTAACCAAGCCAACACACAGTTCACTTGGAAATCTATCTCTCCTTGATTTTTTTTTACAGAACATCTCTCCTAATTTAAAGGGGAATGGTTTCTTTTTACCATTTAAGTCTGGCAAGTGAGCTGCCAAGTTACCGAAAACTCTATTGTAATTTTTACAGGGCACAATTTGATGGATAACTTGCTATGAAATCATTAGTCAAGCAGATACGTATATATTTATTTTCTTTAAATAAATAAAAAAGTTTAAAATATACAATAGTATATTTGTTGAATTATTACATAATATTAAAAGTTTAAAAGTGATGCAATTGAATGCAATACATGTATGAAGATTTTTAGTAAGAAAAAAAAAAAAACTTTTATATTATTTCAAGGGTTTCACGGGCCACATTAAATGATATGGCAGGCCAGATCGGGCCGCCTGGACTTTGTTTGACACCTGTGCAATAGATCATTTTATATATGTTTTGTATGCAGCGCAACACTTTTCCCACATTGTTATGTTACAGCCTTATTAAAAAATAGAATAAATTCATCTTTGTCCTCAAAATTCTACAGACAAAACCCCATAAAGACATTGTAATGTAGAAAGTTTTTTATTTTTTTTATTTATCAAAAATAAAAATAAAAATTAAAAATCACAGCCTTTGCTTAATAATTTGTTGATGCAGCTTTGGCAGCAATTACAGCTTCAAGTCTTTTTGAATACAATGCCACAAGCTTGGCACACCTATCTTTGGGCAGTTTCGCCCATTCCTCTTTGCAGCACCTCTCAGGCTCCTCAAGTTGGATGGGAAGTGTTGGCTTTCATACAGGATGTCTCTGTACATTGCTGCATTCATCTTAGTCTAGTCCGGGAGGTGACCAAGAACCCAATGGTCACTCTGAGGAGAGAGGAGAACCTTCCAGAAGGACAACCATCTCTGCAACAACCCATCAGTCAGGCCTGTATTAAGTTAAAAGTTAAGTTAAAGTACCAATGATTGTCACACACACACACTAGGAATCATTTTTGGTGATTTAACCCCCAATTCCAACCCTTGATGCTGAGTGCCAAGCAGGGAGGTAATGGGTCCCATTTTTATCGTCTTTGGTATGTATATTTTGGTATGTATGGTATAATGGCCAGAAAGATGCCATTTCTGAGTAAAACATTTTCCAAAATGCATACACTCAGGCCATGAGAAACAAAATTCTTTGGTCTGATGAAACAAAGATTGAACTCTTTGTGTGAATGCCAGGCGTCATGTTTGGAGGAAAACCAGACACCGCTTATCACCTGTCCAATACATCTCTACACTGAAGCATGGCGATGGCAGCATCATGCTGTGGGGATGGTTTTCGGCAGCAGGAACTGGGAGACTAGTCAGGATAGAGGGAAAGATGAATGCAGCAATGTACAGAGACATCCTGGATGAAAACCAATGCTTCCCATCCAATCTGATGGAGCTTGAGAGGTGCTGCAAAGACGAATGGGCGAAACTGCCCAAAGATAGGTGTATATGAGCGTGATCATTGATTCTAATTAATTTGAGTTCGATCAAAAATGGCGGAAAAGTCTTTCAGAAATTACCACAGTAAATAAACAGTAGGGAAGCAACGATGCTTGGTATAATCCTGCACGAAACAACCCACCTTTGTTGACCGGGATCCTGTGTGTGTCATTGAATGTGTGTGTGTTTGAGTACGTTTGCGTGAAAGTTTTTTTATTTTATTTTATTTAAATACAACATAAAAAATAAAAATAAAGTTTTATTTTCTTTTTTTAATAAATTTTTGAATAAACAAAAAACACGATTTGGATGTCAATCGATTTTTTTGGACAACCCCTTGTCCTTTTTTTTTTTTTTAACTTTGCACTTTACACACAGGGGTACAGTACATGTTCTGCCCCTCTCATCTTGGACTGCCTTTACTCTACGCGCCACTTGTAAAAATCCATTAATTTGTACTTTGGCTCCCGCACACACTGGAAGAAAAATATATTGTACATACAAATTCACATACACACAATTCTTCATACATATATGCACACATACATAAATGTATTCATTAATACATACATATGCACACACATTGGTACTTACCCACAGACATAGGAACCTATGCTCCCACATACATACACAAATACAGTACATACATACACACTCACGGTACATACATCCACACGCACGTCTTCCTTTTTCCCTCTTTCTATCCCCTCCTGCTCCAGTCCGGCTGCGCCAAACATTATTATAAATCCATTTAATAAAGTCAAATACAAATAAGGCAACAAGAGAAGTATCCCACACTTCTCTTTAGTAAAGTAAATCTGTACAGCAAATATGGGCATCTACATCAACAATATGACTTGCCCGAGTATGTGGATATTAAAGTATATTAAAATAAACTCCCCAGAAAGAATATGATTAAAGATTAAAAAAAAAAACTTATTTTGGTTTCAGATGGCCACAACATACTGTATGACACCTAAGCATTTGTGATTGTGTTTTTTTCACCAGCACACACGGGAAAAGACATCCATGAACCAAATACAGTGGAACCTTTAAAGGCCAATTCCCCCAAAGTAGCACAATTTCAGACCTGTCGACTGAGTACTGTTGGGTCCTCAAATGGTCACCCCTGTTTTTATAGCTATTGGTCTTGGAGCGCAACCAAAACTCTCGTTGACTGGTTTGTTTGCATCGTTCGTTGCGAGCAAACATGGGCAATTTGACAGAAAAGGGGAGTGTAATTGCAGCTAAAATTAATCTTTGTATTACAATAGTTACTGTATATTGTTGATCCAAAATCTAAAAAAAGTGTTCATGAAGGTGGACTGTACACCTTCTGAACAGGTCGGATAGAAATAACGCAAAAAAGTAGAGCAATCACAGCCTTAATATTAGTGCAGCACAAGTCGGGATGTAAACATATGAAAATTTCATATCACAGTTACCCTGACCAAAATTATCACATATATTACCGTAGTATTGTTGAATGTGTCTAAAAAGTATTTATACACACTGAAATCTCTTTTTAAATAACTAAAATAAACTGTTACAAAAAACACAATTTTGCATGCTAACTGATAGTGTTTTAGTCTTAGTATTTTCTGTTTTAATGGCTAAGCTTTTATTGTTCTAAATATTGATTTGTACTGTTGCACTTTAAGATTTATTTAAATGAATAGTGCAAGACAAATAAAATGTATTATTATTTGTAATTACTGGTTGGCGTTGTGGGGTCCTACTCTGTTTATCGGTCCTTAAACGCTAAGTTATCCATCACTCTGTTGTTAGAGAGCACATGTTGTAAGTTCAAAGTGCACAACTGAATAGCCTAGTTGCTCAGACAGCAATTTTTTCATATAAGTTTAGATTGCGGTATTTAATTTTTTAATGGGGAAAGACATTAATGTCTCTTGTTTTCATGGAAGTGTTTAAGATAGAAAGCTTGTAACAGTCCGTCAGTGAGTTTATCAAAGTGGGGTTATCAATCACAATTTTTCAATCATTTTAATTTAAAACGGTGGTACTAACTATTGAGAGTTGTATTGTGGTTATCATTAATACTGTTTATCATTACATTCCTAAGCATTAGGTTAGATTATTTTGGAGGTGCAGATCACGCTGTGTAAGAGGTTTTGCAGGAGAAGGAGATACTGTAGCCGTGTAGCCTCGCAACAGGAGCATACGTCAGGCTTTAGAGTATTCCGAAAGTATCCACAGCATCGTCGACACTTCGTACCTCCCTTCCCTCTTTAGCAAAGAAGATTAACAAGGTAAAGTGGATTTAATTTGTTTTATTCCTATAATCATTGTAGCGACCTGGTGGTTAAAGTTAAGGAGTGTTGTGATTTCAAACCGTAAGTGCAACACAGGGCTCTTGAAAGTGTGTGTCGACAGGACGGCTGCATACAAGGATGAAAGTAAACTCATTGTTCTGTTTTATTGAACAGAAAATGTATCTTTCCCCCCTAGTTATGTATGTTTGATATACAGTACTTTTGTCGAGACTGGAACCCTTTATTCATGTCTGCATTGATTCTACATTTGCTTTACTATACATACCTGTATGTATATTTTTTATAACTGTACTGTTTGTACTACTTCTACCTTCTAATGTAGCTAAAACAATACTATAACATACAATTACAATTGTAAACAAAAATGTGTCAGACTTGTGTGCTTGTGTGTGGTCTGTAAAATACGAGCAAGATCTGTAGAAAAATATTGTGACCATCAAAAAAAATGCTTTGGGGCGGTACAGGACGTTATTTGATTGATTGAAACGTTTATTAGTAGATTGCACAGTACAGTACATATTCCATACAATTGACCACTAAATGGTAACACCCGAATAAGTTTTTCAACTTTTTTAAATCGGGGTCCACGTTAATCAATTCATGGTAACTAATTCCCCTGTAGCCACTGACCACTGGCGAATGACTTTAAAACTTTAAAGTATTTTGAGCATAACCAATAGGGTGATCCACAAATAACGTGTTTCCACATGTCTGTCCAAGGTGTAAGTTGAAATGGGCCAAGCTGATCCCACACACTACAAACTTCATTTTCTTTCCTGAGAAAGTACAGTATAATTGTTTAAACTGTATTGTTAATGTTAACACTGCCTGACTCTTGTACAAATGAATTCCACCTGCGCACACACCCGCCAGTCATCATTCGCATCTCTAAAGTGAAAAGGCCCGAGAGGGAGAAAAAAATTTATCTACTTGGCAAACACACATGGAACCCCACGCGCACAAACACACCTAATCTCACAAACACAATCTCTCACACACACACACACACACACACAATGAATAGAGCTCAAATGGTTCCACTTTGTACCTCCTCCGCTTAATCAAAGCTTCTCAATTCAACACTTTGACCTTTTGTTCAAAACAGGATTATCACCTTCCCTGGTCTTCATTCACCCTTTCTCTCCCTCTCTGCCTCCCCACTTCTTGTCTTGCCCCTCAGCCGGTTTCCAGGGGCTACCCGCATGTCGAGGGTAATTGCAATAATTTGTTAAATGCCATGGCAACCGTGCTTGGACGGGAGGGGGTAAAGAAGAAGAAGAAAAAGTAGGATGGAGAAGAAGACTCATTTTTGGCAAAGACAGCAGGACCAGTGGAAGAAAACACTCTGTTTGCCTATTCTCAGGGTGCTGGTTTATTAATAAGGAAGGGGGGTACGGGGGGTATATTCACTAATGATGAATGTCCCTGAGGTTTAGAACACACATATAAGTCTAGTTGTGCCCACAGAGGAGCCAGACAAACAGCTCTGTTTGAACTTTCCCTTGGCCTGAAAGGAATCCTTAATTACACAATATTACCCCTCTTCATCGCCCCGCTGTGTGTGCTCTGTCCACTGCGTCAGTCTTAACCGATGTGTGTGTGGTGTAAGTATTCAGTGGTAGCAGCTGTTTCACACATCTTGACAAAGGAGTTGAGAGGGACTCGTTCCCCACACATTCACTCCAATAATTGATTTCTGTTCAGCACTGTGGGAGAGTAACACGCGCGCACACACACGCACGCACACACACTTTCACAGACAGTGCATTCCACTTTCTCTTAGGTCCAATGTCTAAGAAGTTGCCAGAAATTCCTAAGAGAGCAAAAGAGGTGGTGGGAAGGAGAGGTGCCACAAAGACAACACAGGGAACTAATTTCATTCAGCGTTAAACACCTTTTACATCAGAAACTGAGTTTTTATATCCAGATCCAAGTCTGACGTCAACTTGCAGATTTCAGCCAACGAAACAAGTAGAAGGCAGGAAAATGATGGATATTAGTCATAAGCAACACAAGAGGGCAAAAAATTAAATACAATTTATTTTACTCTTATTCTGTGGTGGAGTCAGTGTAGTGAGCTGCTCCTTAAAGGCTTACTGAAACCCACTACTACCGACCACGCAGTCTGATAGTTTATACATCAATGATGAAATCTTAACATTGCAACACATGCCAATACGGCCGGGTTAGCTTACTAAAGGGCAATTTTAAATTTCGCGCGAAATATCCTGCTGAAAACGTCTCGGTATGATGACGCCTGCGCGTGACGTCACGGATTGTAGAGGACATTTTGGGACAGCATGGTGGCCAGCTATTAAGTCGTCTGTTTTCATCGCAAAATTCCACAGTATTCTGGACATCTGTGTTAGTGAATCTTTTGCAATTTGTTCAATGAACAATGGAGACAGCAAAGAAGAAAGCTGTAGGTGGGAAGCGGTGTATTGCAGCAACACAAACACAGCCGGTGTTTCATTGCTTACATTCCCGAAAGATGACAGTCAAGCTTTACCAAACATTTATCAGCGACCAAAAGTTGCAAACTTTATCGTCGATGTTCTCCACTAAATCCTTTCAGCAAAAATATGGCAATATCGCAAAATGATCAAGTATGACACATAGAATGGACCTGCTATCCCCGTTTAAATAAGAATATCGCATTTCAGTAGGCCTTTAACTCCATTAATTATCAATAAAGGCGTTTGGTGGTACAAATATTCAGAAAATATGGCTTTGCCTGTCTAGTAACACAGTTGTATTGTAGGACAGGAAACTGGTGTATGGTATAAACTTGAAAAGCTCAAAAAGCGATGAATTTGACTTTGTAGGTGTTTTGCAAAGCTGAAGCAGGCTAATTTAAATCACTGTTTTCTAATGACTCATATCTATACGCATCAAAGCGAAGAGTTGTTACACATGCCTAGCCCAAAATATTTGGTCACTGACGAGTGTCCATTAACCTATCCTAACAGAATTGCAAAACTGCACGCTGACTACGAAAGAGACAAACTTGTTATTGAAAAGTATTGGCATTTCAGTATTTTCATGGATAATGCTCCAACAAAAATGCCTGCTGCTGTTTTATTTTTGCAAGCATAATGTGCTCTTTGGTGGAAAATGTCAGCGCAGTGCCCCGCTGAGGTTTAGCTTCATCTTTTGTCCGATAAATTATTTGATTGCTTTGCATTACAGCACTGGCTGACTCAATTGTCACATGCCGTGGCTATTTTATAATGTCTAAGTTTGTTTGAAGAAATGCTTTCACCTCGCTGACTCTTCAAACCAAATGAAAGCACCTTCGGAGATGTCAAACCTTCCAATTCACCAGAAAGCTCAGGAGGAAATCAGAAGAACTTAAAATATGACAGAATAGCACACTAAAGTGAGTATAGTACAACCCCCCCATTTCACAAACTATTCTATGACAGTATACAGTAGTATCTTCTCTCGGGACGATACTATAGAAACTGTGATATACTTACAAGTAGTCTTGGTACAGACTTTACAGTAGTTTATATTCACTATCCCCTGTAAATTACTTAAGACATTATTGCCTGTAGTCAGGAATGGTAGTTGTAGTGTCATGAAATGGGGTTGCATGAGTGCTGCTGGTAGTGAAAAGCAGTGGTTTCATTGAGGGAAATATGTATTTCTTAACGTACATGAACAAAGAAACACTTAAGATTTTTGGGAAGTTTTATAAGGGTAACTGCCCCTTTTTTTATTTTGCTCATCATCCAGAATTCTGAAGTGAGACAATAATGGTGTTTTGTTTGTGCTCTAAATAGTGAAAAACTGCTAGTACGAGGTGGCTAACAATGTAGGTATATGGGATTAATTTATTCTGACTATAAAGCGCTATTAAAACATCTTAAAAAACACCAACAACACTGCATTAACATGCCATGACCTGCATATAGCGACATTGTTATTGTAAGAGTGAACACAGACAAACTACTATACTGGTGTTGTGACACATTGCCTTGCTCACACTGCTCTTTTGACCACGAGCGAGTAGCCAACTACTAACTAGTTTAAACAGTTAATACACGTTGGTTGCGACACACCAAAAAATAAAGAATAAAAAGCTTGAGCTGCTTCTGCTGTGGGATTGCCTTTAAGTTAAGAAAGGTAATGCTATGTTATAAACCATGTATCTCATCTGTATATAGTAGAAGGTTGTGGCACCAAGGTGGAAAGTTGGTCAACTTTGACAAACCACACGCTACCAACCTGATACTGTATTGTTCTCATCATGTGGAATGCAGCATAAAACAATTACAAAATTGCTAAAAAGCATTTTTTTATCTGAGAAATGAGCATGATAATGCTCCAAGGCTCTCAAAAAGTCTGCTATTAGTGGTAACAAACATCTCTGTTTTTTTGTTGACATTGATTTTACAGCGCATAGCAATGAACTCTGCAGTTGCTATGCGCTCTGTGAAATCAATGCACCGAAAAAGTAACGGTAAAGCTTAAAATTAGCAAAATACTGTAACTTTTACATGTTATCATGAATGTGCCAGTTACTAAATTACCGGTACATACATACTTACAGCATGAATATAGAACAGTGTTGGAGGTTTTGGGATGTTTTTTTAGAGGGCTTTATGGGCGGAATGGATCGTATCACCATTACCTGCATTGTAAACCATCTCCTACTAGGTGTTTTTCACTATTTGGAATGCGCAGAAAAGAGAAATACATGTGCGTCCTTCTGTCAAGGATGTGGATAAAGGGGCAAAAAAGTGCAGTTCCCCTTCAACACCGAGGTTGCTGAACTGTGAAGCCTACTTACTTCCGTGAAATATTGTCCATCCTTACGATTTCAATAATAATTCATGTAATTCATACTCTACATGAGCACGGACAACAGTGTGTTGAGAGAACACACAACAAAGGGCGTGTTACTATTTTGAAATGGGCATGATCTAAGCTGTACTCATTGCAGCTCCTATAAAATGTTAGACAATTGACAACAACAATACTCACAGAGTAGTATTTTCTGATGTGGCGTCGGATATCAAGAAGCAGTTTGTTGCTGATGTTGGAAGCGTAGTCGATAGGGCGGCCAGCACACGGCACGTGACAGCATCGCAGCAAGCTCGGCTCCAACTTTGACCCCTGAATGACAAATTAGGCACAAAAACATTCAATCACTTAGATTGTTTCCCCTTCTCTGAAAGGAATGAGATGCATTCAGGTGCAGCTAAACCGTGGAAAAAACATGACTATGAATGAACAACTAACCGATTTGTCTTTTTTGACCCCTGCTGTATCAGTGTAAACCTGGACTATATTTACTCAGACAATTCTTGGTTAACAGCCATGACCCAACCAGCTGAGGGTGTCAAGCAGAACATTTGAGTGAAGTTGTCTCTCACAGAGGCATCTGATGCTCCGCTCAATAGTGCTCTGCGGCCATCACTGATTTGCCCACTGCAGTGAAATCAATCGCCGCTCTGGACACGAGGAGAAAAACATACTTGTCTTGTATTCTCAGTGGAAGTTAAAGGAAGAGTACACCTGCGTGACTTATTTATATTAAAGTACACACTCCTGATGGAGGTTCAGGGGGGTGGGGGGGATCCTGCTTTGATGAGCCCATTATCTGTACTCTCAATACATGAGGTAAGTCATTTAGTATACAGTTTATAGTCATTATTTTAATTGTGCAAATTGCATTTCTAAAAGTCTAAGCCAACTCTTAATGAAACATCACAGTCCGATAACATTCAACAAAATACCGCAGTTTTAAACACGTCATTTGGCTGACAGGAATTAAAAAAGGTTTACAAAACTTATATGCAGTGACACCCCCCGCGCGCTCGGCCACATCAGTCTTTCTGGGGAAAACATAAGACTTTTTATGCCTGCACGTCAACCGCCTAACTCCCTTTAAATGCCGTTCAATGAATTAAGCCGCTCTATCTTCGTGTTCCATTCCTTTCCTACTCTACATGACGTCCTCCCCTGCTACTTTTTTAACTCGCTTACTTCATTCCGATAACAGACATCCACCACCAAACAAAATTATGCACCTCCTTACTTCACTTGACAGTTCTTTAATGACCGAGCAATTACAGAAACTATGAAACACTCGGCTCGGTGTGAGGATTGCGGAGGAGTTGCAATTAATCTGCCGTTTCAGGGCTTACAACATGACCCAACGATCATATCTTGACATTTGGCCCGGCCCTCCTCCTCGTCTTAAAAGGCACACGTTAGCTCGTCACCCGTTTTTAAATGGTTTATAATGTCATCTGACTGTTATTCATCTGTGGCAGGATTTTGTGCGACGCACACAGCTTGTTGATTTAACAGGCCGCCCCGCTAAAAGTGAACACCGGGGAAATCCCAGCAGTCCGATCCAGCTATCGCCCGGCTCTCCCGCCACCTTCATCAAACAATTTTCCTCCCGTCTGTCCCCCATCAGCTGTCACGGCCTCCTCCTAGCATCTCTGGCTCTGCGTCAAGGCCCATCTGTCCTCCCCTCTCACTGAGCCGATCATGTTCCCTACCCTAATTAGTTTACCGTCTTATCAGTGACGGTGCGTCTATGCACAAACACAAGAAATAAGACACATCACGGACAATTACGTCTTGCATTTTATCTTGGTATCAGGTATACTTTGACTGTGCAGACACTTTTCTTCCTGCATGTTTGTGTCAGTGAGTGCTTATGAGATACGATGTCATCCAAATATGGCGATAACGCCGCTTAATTTAATGCAAGCTGTTTATGCCAGCAGACGATAAGGGGGGTTGTCAGGTTTATTAGCTTTTTAGACATGAAAAGCCTGTGTGCCCTGCTCCTCATTACAAGACGATAGCACACCCACAACCTTGGCCTGACAAATGGTGGAAGATCTGTGCATGTGTGTGTGTGTGTGTCTACAGAGCAGCAGAGGTTAAGGAGAGGCTTTTCAAGTTGTGGAGTCCAAACTATGCCAATGAAAACAGAGTCCACATTGGAGCCAAGCAGCTGTCTAAAAATACAGGCAGAGACACAATATAGTGGATGACTGCATCATGAATCCACATTCTTTGACTTAACTGCTTCGGGTCCATTTCATTAGTTGAACATCCCCCAATATTGATTAAAATACAAAGTTTGGCATTTCATACAACCCTTATTTTTGTATGCATGCTGCACACACAGGGCAACTTATGTTTGCACAGCAGGCTAAGCTGCAAGGACGTATGTTCAACTATGCAGTCTGAAGGCTGCATGTTAGCAGTGAACTCAATTGGCCGTCTGCAATGCATACAAGCTATTTGTAAGAAAATGGTTTCTATTTTTATCAGTCTAAAATCTTAATCAAAGCTGAACATTATAATTATAGGGCAGCATGTCAATTGATTCATTTAAAAGTACAATTTATTTAAAAAAGGCAAATACCGGCTCCCGATCATAGGATTGGATCGGGGCCCGATGTTTGCCTTTTTTAACTCAAGCCCAGCTGATTTGTACTGCAGTTGTGTCCTAGTGTTTACATTCTAAATATTGCACCATATTAATGATTCCTTTAAAAGGGACGCACACTCAGGTAGATACAATTACGTTTCCATATTCCTTGTTATGTCCATGCAAATATTGCATGAATTCCAGGAGGGTGAGTGTCTTGCCAGAACACAGGCTTCAAAAATACTATTCCTCACCACCGTGTCAGAAAACAAACTAAGTTTTTTCCGTGTGATAATCAATCACTGGAGGACTACAAGAAAATTAATGGCTAAGCATGCTACTCACACACGCACAAACACGCGCAAACCAAGCAGCAAGACATAAAAAGGTATTCGCGAAAGCTTCAATGTAAAGTAGGGGTGATCGATACAGATGTCGACACTATCATTACCTAGTGCCGTATCAGTATATTACAGATACGGAAGATCAATATTTTCTTGTTTCTATTATTAGAAAATATTATTTGGTTGTTTTTGTTATTGTTTACAAACTCAGGGTATACATCTCTGGATAAAGGAGGCTTTGAAGACAAAACCCAATTGATTTAAATGGGAATCAAGAGTAGTTTTTGCTTTTGTTTAGATATCGTGTACTAGCCACATTATTTTGTTTATAAAAAAATTTATGTAGCATTCAGTATGACACATTTAAAATATTATCTGCTCTACAACAACACTAGCAAATTACAATTTTAATAAGATAAGCTTTAAAACAATGTGATATTGTGTTTACTTTGTTCACTTGCTATAACACATTTTCAGTTTTATAATATATTGTCCAAGTATCAGATCGGGACCCAAAATCAGATTGGATCTGAGGCCAAAAAAATCAGATCAGAGACCAAAAATGTTGTTGGCGTTCAAAGTGTGACAGGAGAACAAACTCACAGCTCCTTCAAACACGCTCTCGTAGGTGTTCTCCTTCCCACACTGGGGGCAGGTGAACATGAACCTCTCACAGTCTTTGAAGCGCTCATCATCGGTCAGTTGGATAGGTCCTCCCAGCATGTTGTCGGCCTCCTCCTCTCTCTGGTGCTGCTGGTGAGACCGGAACTGAGTAGGGTCCAGGCCTGCGGTCATCAGCGGGCAAAAATAAAGGCTCTTTCTCATTTTTGAGTGGTTTAGTACTAGCAACACAAACATGTGGAAGAAGCAGCGAAAATGTGCTTACCCAGCCAGGTGGCTATGAGGACGCTGTCAATGCCCTCAATGGGTTCACAGATTCGGGACACCACAGGATGAATCTGCTGTGCCAGATAGTACTGAGTGTCCAAACTGAGACCCTCTTGCTTTTGAAGCTGCTCTAAAGCGTACGCTCTTTGACTGGCTGCTAGTGTGGAGCCATCCTGGGGTAGAAAGGGTCATACATTGGTGTGAGCGGAAGATTGGACTTAAAATGCTATTTCCCCTTACATTCATCCCGTTTATAATATTTGTCAATATACCTCTTAAAGACCATACAATTGTGTTGTTCTATAATTTACTTAAGCAACAAAGGGTTATTATAGACTGGTGCAGGGAAGGAAATTTACTTTTCTGCTCCAGTATAACTGAGCAATGTCCATCAAGGCACAGTTAGATATGGTTGGTGTGGAAGAAAATAAGTGACCCATGCAGAGCTCTGACCTTAACCCCGTCAAACACAAAAAGTGCCGATTTTCAACCAAACCTTCTCATCAAACATCAGTGACTGGAAGAATGAGTGGAAGCTCTTATAGTTGGAAAACTAATTCCATTTTTCTCATGTGTACAATATTTTGTTTCTGTCTGCACCAACACTCCAGCACGAGAAAAAAACCTTGAGGAGTTAAAGAAAAAAAAACATGGCCACATAAAAGCAAATTCAATGGCTGGCATGCACATTTCGGCCAATAAGAAATCCTGAAAACGCAACCCCAGCTGATTTTATTGAACATATAGTGCCTTTGTTCATAAATATAGTGATCGATATGGTGATACATTACATCTACAGTGGATATAAAAAGTCTACATAAATCTGTTCAAATGCTAGGTTTTTGTCATGTAAAAAAATTACATCAGGATAAATAATTTCACAACTTTATTCACCTTTCATGTGACGTATAACCTGTACAACGCAATTGAAAAACAAACAGAAATCTTTAATGGAAATTAAGTAAAAATAAACAACATGGATGATATGGTTGCATATGTGTGCACAGCCTTTTATAGCTGTTCAGATTTAACCAATTACATTCAAACCCATGTTAAACTGGAATCAGCACACAACTGTCACCAAATAAAGTGCCTCTGATCAATCCAAAATAAAGATTAGCTGTTCTCGAAGGCTTTTCATAACATTTTTGTAACCATATCTCCCAGCACAAGCCATGGTCCGCAGAGAGCTTCCAAAGCATCAGAGGGATCTCAATGTTCATAGATATCAGTCAGATAAAGGCTACAAAATAATTTCCAAGGAATTAAATATACCATAGAACACAGTGTAAGACCGTCATAGTCAAGTGGAGAAAATATGGCACAACAGTGACATTACCGGGTACTAAGAACAGGAAATCCGTCCAAAATTGATAAGACGAGAAGAAAACTACGTAGTCAGGAAGGCTAGCAAGAGGCTGACAGCAACACTGAAGGAGCAGCAGGAATTTATTGAAAACACTGGCTGTGTATTACATGTGACAACAAGCTCACTTTTTACAAAGATTAACATCAAAGAAAAACAAAGACAATCACCCAAGCCCGGCTTAATTTTGCAAAAAAAGCCACCTGAAATCTCCTAAACGCATGTGGGAAAATGTGTTATGGTCTGATGAAACCAAGGTTGAACTTTTTGGACATAATTCCATAAGGTATATTTGGCGCAAAAACAACACTGCTCATCACCAAAATAACACCATACCTACAGCAGGCATGTGATTTGAAACCAGAATGGATTATCAAAAACCGTACTCATTACGAGAAAACCATAGTTGTTGGCAGGTATGGCGACGAGACGGATCAAGATATTAATACACAATGTACTGTAGGTCATAAAAAACAAAGAAAAACTGAAAATATTTTTTCAATTGGGGCTGTTTTTCTTCAGCTGAAACTGGGCCCTTAGTCAGGGTGCAGGGAATTATGAACAGTCCCAAATACCAGTCAGTGTTGGCACAAAAGCTTCGGCCTTATGTTAGAAAGCTGAAGATGTAGAGGAACTTCATCTTTCAGCACGACAATGACCCAAAAGCATACATTTAAGGCTATGTCTACACTAAGCCGGATAACCCCTTAAACGAATAATTATTTAGCCTAAGCATCGTGTCAGCCACACTAAACCATCGTTTAAGGTATTTTTTACACCGGTAAGTGCGCCATGTATTTCTTGAATCTCCGGCTCTTAAGCTTTGTATGGACTCATCGATCGTTTACAAACAGAGTTCGGAGAGGAAGTAACGCCAGAAAGACCTCGCCCCACACAGGAAGTGACGTCGGAAATAACGCGCCACAGCCAGCTTCATAACAACCTGTTTCCACTCGGAGGTAACACTAGAAATATGGAGGCGAGTCATCCAGACATGCCGTGTTTCCCTTTCCTCTACATGTACAGACGCTTGTGGAAATCACACATGAATACCTTAAGAGAAAGCGATTGCAGCTATTTGGGATACAACACTTCTCAGACGGCAAGAGAACTTTCGAATGTCCAGGTCAGCTGTGATTCTACTTACCGAAAACCTTTGTCCATTTGTCGAAGGAGAGACAACGAGAATGCGGGCTACCGCGGATGTGATAAAAAAAGGTAACGTGTGCTTTGTATTACCTGGCCGACGAGGAAAGACCACGGAAAACATTGAATGCATTTGGACTGGCAAAGCAGACTGTATCAGTTATTGTCTGCCATGTATGTCGCCGACTCAACGTCTAGGTCCAGAGTATATAAAGTCACAGAAAACGAATGCACAATGAAGGTGAACGCAAAAGAGTGAGGAGTGCCCTGAACAGATATCTAGATTCTTAGATTGATTGATGTAAAATGTTCTTTATCACATTGTTTGCTTTCACGTGTTTATTAAAGATTTGATTAATGTATGATGTCTCAGGTGTGATTCACTACAATAGGGCCCCACACCACACTAGATTCCAAGTAATTGAAATACCACAACACTGGATATTGTTCAGATAAGTTAAATTTAATTTAATTTTGCACACAAAGCAACACTGGACGTGCGCATTTTCCGCGCATGCGTGCGAGGTCGCGTTGCGCCGGGGGAGGGAGGGGGGCAGGGGGTCTTAAACGACCATTGGGTGTGTGTGGACAAGGATATGGTTAGGTGGGATTTACCCTGGATACGCTTAGTGTAGAAGGGACCTAAATCAACAAAAGAACGGCTTCACCGGAATAAGATCGAGGCTTTGGAATGGCCCAGCCAGAGTCCAGATCTGAATCCAATCGAACATCTGTGGTGTGATCTGAAGACGGCTGTGCAAAAGAGATGCCCTCGCAATCTGTCAAATTTGAAGCGCATTGCAAAGAAGAGTGGGCAAATATTGTCACATTAAGATGTGCCACGCTTATAGGTTCTTACCCGAAAAGACTAAGTGCTGTAATAAAAGCCAAATGTGCTGCAAGAAAGTATTAGTTTATATTTTTCCTCTTTAAAGGCTTCAGTTTGTATTTTAATTGCATTGTGCAGGTTATAGGTCACGTTAAAGGTGGAAAAAGTTGTACAATCATTTATCTTGCTGTCATTTTATTACATCACGAAAACCTTGACATTTGAACAGGGGTGTGTAGACCTTTTGTATCCACTGTACAATGCCATGGAAAGTATCTAAAAAAACATCACTTGCATGTATCCCGGGACACAACGTAAATGGGTTTTTTTTTATCACTTGTGTGTGTGTATTAATGCGCACACGAATGTATATCGCCGGACGATATCCGAAAATCATCGCCCATAAGTCAATAAATGTATTACTCTTGTTGTATTGTTGAGTTCGGTTAAAGAATATGAGCTGTCGCACATCTTTTATGACTCAGTAGCGGAAGCCTGACTCTCTGAAAATTTGAGTTTTTCAAAAGCTGTTTTTTCATTACAAAGAGGCTAAAACTATTGTTTAAATTTCCATGTTCATGTTGGCATGGCCATAGATGGTATGAACGCACCTTGCAGATGATATAAGAGACTGTATCACCGGCTTTGACCCTGTGTCCACCCTGGGAGTTGATCCACAGAGCCACGTGGACATGGGGAAGGCTCTTCTTATCAGGATAGTCGTGAGGGTCTTTTGTCAGTGCCTGAGGTGAGAAAAGAAAGAGGCGCGGGTGTAAATTGATGCGACTTCAATGCTAAGTAGGGCACTTGTTCATTACCTTGTTTATCTCATATTGTTGGAGTGGTATGGCCCCGCTGGCTACCTTCTCCCCCACCTCCACAAGGTGTTTCTGTATGTTTTCCACAATGACGTCACGACTCTGGTCTGACAGGATCTGACCGATGACGTAGCTGCAACAGGAGAGGGAAGCTACATGTAAAGGAATTGCATACACGACCCAACTAGTATTGGCTTCGTGCAACATACTTGCCACATTCCTTGGCCAGGTCACACCAATCTCGCCGCACAATGTCCAAGCCTTTCAGCTCCTGCTTTACGCTGTAGCGCCCGTCGCCGTGATGCTCCACCACCAGGGCTGCATATTTTTTTTTCTTCAGCAGCAGAAGTGACTTAAACACTCCATCAATGTCAATCTCTAGCAGTTTGTACAGCTTGTTTACTTCAGCTTTCACCTGGAAAGTGGGAAATAAGAAAAAGGCAATCAAAGGCAAGCATTAGGAAAAGGAAACAGTAATCTTCTGTCACTGTTTTTTAATGATCAATTCATACCTTGTTGCCCAGCTTGAAGACTTCCTCCAGAGATCTGCTGTTGGTGTTGATCATAATAGAGTCAGTATCTCCATAGATGACATCCAGATTCATCTGATAAGATTACATAAAATAATCACAAGAATAAATTACACAGACACACACACTGGCCACAATGTAAATGTTGTTGTCATTTCTGCTCCATTGCAGCTAAATAAAGTCACTAAAACTCCTCTCAGTATGTGGTCAAGTTCTACGCAACTGCCAAACACAGTCACAACAATATAGATGGTTGAATTAATAACTTTTTGACACTGTTAATAAAAATTGAGCACTGTTATCTTTGTGAAGGCCCAATTTTTAAATCAAAATGCCCACATATATGATGCCTAATGCAGTGCTCTATAAGCTGGATTGATCCACAGCGATACAGGTTACACTGAGGGTACCCAAATAAACAACTTTAACTTTATATTTCTAACAGTGTTAAAGTACCAATGATTGTCACACACACACGAGGTGTGGCGAAATTATTCTCTGCATTTGACCCATCACCCTGGATCACCCCCTGGGAGGTGAGGGGAGCAGTGAGCAGCAGCGGTGGCCGCGCCCGGGAATCGTTTTTGGTGATTTAACCCCCAATTCCAACACTTGATATATATATATATATATCAAGTGTTGGAATTGGGGGTTAAATGGGTAAGGGGGGGGGGGGTTTGGTGGTAGCGGGGGGGTATTTTGTAGCGTCCCGGAAGAGTTAGTGCTGCAAAGGGTTCTGGGTATTTGTTCTGTTGTGTTACGGTGCGGATGTTCCCCAGAAATGTGTTTGTCATTCTTGTTTGGTGTGGATTCACAGTGTGGCGTATATTTTTAACACAGTTAAAGTTGTTTATACGGGCACCCTCAGTGTAACCTGTATCGCTGTGGATCAAGTATGCGTGGCATCCACGTGTGTGTATGTGCAGGAGCCGCACTTATTTTGTGACTGGGCCGTCACGTTGTTAGGATGGATGAAAAGCGGACGTGACAACAGCTCGTAGAGGACACTAAAGGCAGTGCCTTTAAGGCACGCCCCCAAGACTGTGGTCCGGGTGTACTACGAGATATAATGACTGATGAACACCTTTGTTCGATAATGAAGGTTGCCTCAGCTCAAAGCCTGAGCCCCGACATTAAAGAACTAGCATCCAAGAAAAGATGCCAGGTATCTGACTTGGGCACATCAGATTAGATCAGTGTGTTGCAAAATGAGCTGTTTAAAGTCCTGAATGGATGGTTTATTCATTGTTATTTTATTTTCAAATGTATTAGCCTGTGGAAAAAGTTAATGTTAATATTTACCTCAGAAGGCTGCAAATAGAAAAGAGGCATTCAATTTTTATTTAAATTGTATTTGATATGCCATTGATATTTTTTAATCATTATTATTATTATTTGAAACTCGATTTTACATGTTACTATAAAGTTATATAAGCCTTGCTTGTTCAATATTCAATGCAAAACTTGTTTGGGTCCCTATTAAAAGGTTAATTTGTTCAACCTTGGCCTGCGGCTTTGTTCAGTTTAAAATTTTGGCCCACTCTGTATTTGAGTTTGACACCCCTGCTTTAGGTTAACTTCTTGCGTTGTCCTGCTCGGTGTGTTTGTGTAGCATTTTTAGCCATTCATTTTCTTCCAAACTTCCAGAGATAATGTTAGTTTGAAGATAAGATAAAATAGGTATAATTTGTGTTATTGTACAGGCATACACAGTACACCAGTTAAACAAAATTATGGGCATGGATTCTCTCCTAGTAAATAACAAGAAAGAACATATAAAAATAAATATAACATTTTAAAATATATATGAAAAAATGTAGAAGGAAGATACATATATAAAAAAACCTGAAATCTTACAATCTCATTATACAAATTTGAAATTGGCAGCATGTTATTGCACACATTAAAACAAGTTACATGAACATCAGATTATTGCACCATTTTTTTTCCCACAAAAAAAGTATTGCACTTGGTTGTTGATTTCACTTCCCCGACACGGCACTGGTGCCTGAAATGTTTTTATTTAACAGGACTATGGCCCCGTTATAAAAACTGTGCCTCAGTCTCTTTGTTTGTCTTTTCAGCATCCTGAATTTTCTGCCCGAGGGTAACTCATCCAACTCCATGTGTGTAACAAGGAATAAGAAATATAAAAATGTCATTATGTCTCCTTGAGCGTGCATCCCTTTTGAAGGAATCTTTCACGCGAGTACAATCTACAGTTGTACGGTATACCGGTATTAGCATAGTACCGCGATACTAATGAATAATTTTCGGTACGATACCGTCTCCGAAACGTACCGGTCCCGCACCCGCGTCAAAGTCACGTCGTGACATTGCTGGTTTACGAGCAGATGAGTATGTTCGGCGGCACACAATCACAGAGTACTTACAAGCAGACACAGAGTGTAGACAAAAAAGGGAGATCGGACGCATTTTGGCTTAAAAACTAAAGATAAAGGTGAAGTTATAATACTGAAACGCCCTCAGGAAGAAGTGCTTTAAGACATGACTAGCTAGCTAGCGGCTAACATTCATCCACCGCCGGCAGTGTTTCAGCTACTTCTAAATCACTAATCCTTGTCTCCATGGCGACAAATAAAGTAAGTTTCTTACAAGTATCATCTCTGCAGGACGAGGAATAGCTAAACATGCTTCACTACACACCGTAGCTCACCGGCATCAAAATGTAAACAAACGCCATGGGTGGATCTACACCTAACATCCACTGTAATGATACCAAGTACAATAGGGTATCTAGTTGATACCGCTATGATTACATCGATATTTTTTAGCATCACAAAATCTTCTTTCGTTTAAATTTTTTTTATATTATGTTTATAAAATCAGGAAATATGTCCCTGGACTAGGGGTGTAACGGTACACAAAAATTTCGGTTCGGTATGTACCTCGATTTAGAGGTCACGGTTCAGTTCATTTTCAGTACAGTAAGAAAACAACAAAATATAAATTTTTGGTTGACAAGACTCTGCAGCATTGCGTGGACATTGGGGGCGGCACCTCTGGATTGGCAGACCGGGGTGGTGGTTCCTCTCTTTAAGAAAGGGAACCAACAACGTCTTCAGTAATGCGGACGCTGTATAGATCCGTTGTGGTGAAGAAGGAGCTGAGCTGGAAGGCAAAGCTCTCAATTTACCGGTCGATCTACGTTCCCATCCTCACCTATGGTCATGAGCTTTGGGTTATGACCGAAAGGACAAGATCACGGGTACAAGCGGCCGAAATGAGTTACTTCCGCTGGATGGCGGGGCTCTCCCTTAGAGATAGGGTGAGAAGCTCTGCCATCCGGGGGGAGCTCAAAGTAAAGCCGCTGCTACTCCACATCGAGAGGAGCCAGATGAGGTGGTTCAGGCATCTGGTCAGGATGCCACCCAAACGCCTCCCTAGGGAGGTGTTTAGGGCACGTCCGACCGGTAGGAGGCCACGGGGAAGACCCAGGACACGTTGAGAAGACTATGTCTCCCGGCTGACCTGGGAACGCCTCGGGATCCCTCGGGAAGAGCTGGACGAAGTGGCTGGGGAGAGGGAAGCCTGGGCTTCCCTGCTTAGGCTGCTGCCCCCACGACCCGACCTCGGATAAGCGGAAGAAGATGGATGGATGGATGGATGGAAAAAGTAGATTAATAACTCATTTTCTACCACTTGTCCTTAATAATTTTGACAAAAAAATACAATGATAAATGACACAATATGTCAGCAGACTAATTAGGAGACTTTGTTTGCTTACTTACTACTAAAAGACAAGATGTCCAGTATGTTTACTATTTTATTTAAGGACTTAACTGCAATAAGAAAAATGAGTTTAATGTACCCTAAGATTTTTTGTTAAAATAAAGCCAATAATGCAATTTTTTTGTGGTACCCTTCATTTAGAAAAGTACCGAAAAGTACCGAAATAATTTTAGTATCGGTACCAAAATATTGGTATCGTTACAAAACTAGTACAATCTTTAAACACGAAAACACTGGGACACAGCTGCGATAAAGATCGGTTAAGATCGCCGATAAGTTAAAAAGGGCAAATATGGTCCCAACGATCTGATCCTATGATCGGAAAGTGTCTAATATTTAGTTCTGTAAAATAAATGGGTAAGGTAGACCAACCTTTTGGACCATGTCTTTGGTGTGCATCAGAATCTGAAAAAGCAGACACACAATTAAAACAAGAAATAACTGAAAAAAGTCATGTTTAATGTTATTTATTATATGAGAGTGTGTGTGAGTGTGATTGTAAGCGTGTGCGTGTGTGGACAAGAGCAGAGCAGGTGACTTTCTTTTAAACGGTGGATAATTGGCTAAGAGGGCAATTATGAGCGTGTGCTGTGAAAGGCATCTTTTCAACCCACACACATCCACGCTGGGAAAAACACGTGCACACACACCTTAATGACTCGTAATGGCCTTTATCACCCACAGAGTGAGTGACGGACAAAGACTGTTAAAGCTGGCTGTCCACTTTGTGTGTGTGTGTGTGTGTGTGTGTGTATCCAAGAAACAGAGTGATCCTAACAGGTGGGGGCTGCGGGTCTTTAACCTGGGGGGAAGGGGTCAGTCGGAGGGACACAACTCGGTGTGATCTGTCATTGGCAATCTGCACTTCAATCAGCGACGGCTGCATATGCGCCAACACCACTGAGAGTGTGCGGTGTGTGGGGGACAAGGACGGGGGCCGGGGTTGGTCTATTTCAGAGCAAGAAAGAGGCAGGGTTGAGCAAAAAGGCATGGGAAAGGCAAATGGAGCTTGGGGGGGTTGATCTACTCCCTGAAACCAAAGTGGGACTTAACCATGCTTTATGAGGTGATACGTGCCACTGTCGGGTGTTTGAGTCATTCACAGAACAGCCTCCTCTATTAGGGGCCACGAGGCAAGGTCAAGGTCTCGTCACAAACGCACACTTACACACTGAGGAATTACTGCAGACTCAATGTCCCGCTAAACAGTTTAAGCAAAAGCGAGGTAACTTTCACAAACATTTCTATACTAGCAACACCCACGATGAATTAAAAAACACACACAAAAAAACCCCTCTTAAATCAAAAATGAAATGGGAACTGTACTTTTTGTGGAATTTGGCCTATTGTTCACAATCAGTACGTAAAGACATGACGGATGGGAAAAAAAAAAAAAAAGGATTAAATCATAAATAAACGTTAATAAAAGTCCGCTTACAAGGGAGCCAATTGGAGGTCCTCTATTCCGCTCATAAAATCCGATAAATACCCATTCAAAAAGCACCAACACTACTCCGTTTACATTTTGTGACTTAAAGTATTAGTGATTTTGTTACTATAAGCGCTAGGACCAATGAACTATTAATAGTGGCGCCGTGATCACAAGGTTGAGTACAATTTCGACATGATCGAAAGGCGAGGTGTTTCCTCGCTTCCTTGCTCCCTGGAAGTTTGTCGATCATAAATCATGCATATCACCTGGAAAGTAGATGGTTGAAGATGTACTCCGACTCGTTGGTACACTTTGACAGCTTTTTAGGACCCGAAAATGGCAAGAACGACACAAAAAGACGCTTGGTCACCCCCATCCCCGTTCCTACGTAAGGATTATGAGACATTCTTCATCTAAATGGGAATATATCAACATCCTAGCAGTCAACATTCTGATAACAGCAGTCATTGCACTGTAAGTTATGTTTTAATATGTTTGTTGGCTCTCATAAAGTCTGCAGTGAGTAATAAAAAAAAATAAAAGCAAGCGTTATGATGCATTTGAAATTAATGCTTAAAATAATCAAAATACGTAAATATTAAATGTGCCTGTTACTACATTACATATATACTTACATCATGTGTACAAAACCATAACGGAGTTGTTTGGATGTTTTTGAAGGGCTTTTAGGCAGAATTGAGTGGCTCTTATAAGCTCCATTGTAAGCAGAGTATTGATTGCATTCATTTAATATTTAAAATGCATAGAAAAATAACACCCATCTCCATGTCTCTCATAATGATTGTGAATGTTAAGCAAAATTCCCCAAAAAAGTGCAGTTCCCCTTTAAGTGAAAGCATTGACCATACAAAATGTCCTGAATATTGAATGGTACATTAAAGGTGTACTCCCTATTTGACATGGAAAAATGCTGACAGCGGCCATCAGACTAATATTACCTGCAATAGGAGGAAGAGTAAGTCCACGGCAACGATATTATTATTTATTTGAGATGGTTTATTTATATGTTGGTATTAAAAAGAGGTGAAAATCAGGAGTGACTTTCCAGTGTAAACCAAGCCAAAAAGGAAAATTATATTTATCATTTTGACATACACTGAGAAGTCACTTCCTTGGATTCACCTTCCTTTGAATTTGACTTTGTGCTGCTGCTGTCCGCTTTGTTGCAAATAAACACGAATTTCCTTATTATGGGATTAATAATGAAGTCTTTTTCTATTTGTTTTTTACCTGCACCATTTATTTTTAATAAGATAAGGGTTGTATAAAGTTAAAAAGCAGGCCTGTTGTGGACTATTTAAAAAACAAAAAATTAAAATGTTTTCCTCCTCTGGCTGTCATACTTTTTGCCCTTCAGGAGCTTCCGTTGCTTGCACCGTCCCCTCATTTACTTAGCAGCACACATAGCAAAACATGACTAATGCTAATGAGAGCGAGAAGTTTGTTTGAAAGAAAAGAAAAGTGTTGTCAGTACTTTGGTTTTGCGTCAACAAGCGTGGAACAAATGGCTGCACGCTTCAAAGTTTGTCTCAAAAAGGCAGCAGGACAACAAACTTATTCCAGCATCTGAAAGCAAAGCCTCCAACCGAGTGCAGGAAATGCAACTCTTTACAAGACCGCAACAACAAACTACGGGTTAAAAAAAATCACCTTACTATGGTGGAATCATTTACACAAGGTACAGTATGTATGATGAAAAAGAGGCACAGTGCACACAGATCACTAAAGCAGTCGCTCTGCACAAAACCAAGACGCGTGAATGAATAAGGCTGCATTTACTTTATCCACTTACTGAGACAAACTATAGTCCTCCTTATTGATCTCAATGTTGGAGATTATTGTTTATTTGCATGCAATGTGTAATGCTACATTTTAGTTAACAGAGGTATTGCTTCCCAAGGGAAGCTCTTAAATTAATTGTCTGACATTCATTCCATAAAAAGTACAATTTATATCTGGTCTAAAAAGAACAACATTACACAAATTAGAATTTCGACAAGAGTAGAAAGCAGTGTATGTATGCAGTGTCATTTCAAACTACAAGTTTTTGATCAGATAAAAGAAAACCTTGTTTGGAATTATCTGTGCCATTTGTATTCAATGGGTTCTTTAAAAAGTAGGGGAAAACATTTTAAAATTCATAAATCACATTTTCTGTGAAAAAATCTGAGATTTTATTTTCAGGCTATATTGCCAGGCCTACACTCAAGGTAGCTCTAGTTTTCAGGACTGCCCCATATACTGCAAGTACCTAAAAAACTAAAGGCATAAATTCAAGGATTCGATGAACTTCATCATACCAGCACAGATGAAACTGCACAAAATGTTGTAATTGAGGTCCCAGATACAACCCAACTAGTACTACAATAACAATACTATGTAGATAATGTAAATAGAATAGGATATAAATAGAGTAAGCCATAAATATCATCCGTTAATAGAAACAGAATCGAATACTTAGAAAAATAGAATACTTAATGCATGTAATAAATGAGAATCGTATTCAAAAACAGATTTGAACATTTGGGTTTCATATTGTACCTTGGGACAATGTAGAGCAGGGGTCCCCAAACTACGGCCCGCAGGCCGGATCCGGCCCCCCAGCATCCAAAATCCGGCCCACAGGAAGTCCCAAGTTAAAAAAAAAGTGTTTTTTTGTTTTTGTTTTTTTAATCTTTCCTTTCTAATCCATTTTCTACCGCTTGTTACTCTTGGTGTCTCCTAGCTGCTCAGGCAAATCATATTGTCTAAAAATTAATTTTCCCATCGATAACGTGACAATGTTAAATGTTGATGAACATCAATGTTAATTGATGTTAAATGACAAAACGGATTATAAAGACAATGTATATATGTATATACACACATATATATACACACACATATATACATATATATATATATATATATATATATACACACACACACACACACACACACACACACACACACACACACATATATATATATATATATATATATATATATATATATATATATATATATATATATATATATACATACATACATACACAGCCTGGCCCGCGGCCAAACTTTTTTAACCCAATGCGGCCCCCGAGTCAAAAAGATTAGGGACCCCTAATGTAGAGTGTGTGCTGATAAAAAAAAGTAGCAATTTAACATGGAGTAACACTGTATATTCTTCTAACAATGCATATGGCAAATCTTTGCTAACTCAACTGTCTCACCAAGCCGATCACGATGTAATAAAGTTAGCTGGAGAACACAAAAGAGCAAAACTAAAAGCAGATTACTGAACAGAAGATAAGGCCACGCAGGTGATAAATGTTGAGATGTTGGGAAAGTCAGGGCCAGCAGCGACATGAGCCCAGAGAGGTGAGAATGCGTTGATATAAATGATGTGCAGACTCATTTAGACACATTTTCCATACGCTGTTACTTCCAACGAGGCCGGCCGCTCCGAGGAATGGGCCATGTGTAAGACAAGTCGTTTGACCATGACGCTGGAATTTGTGTAACTGGTGGTGCGAGTGCTCATCGTGACTATGAATCATGAATCAAAAAAAATGTGGGCACAGAGAAGACCTTCAGCTGTCACTTCATTAGGTCCACCAGCACCAAATAATCATTCATTCGAAGAGACTGAGCGGAGTAAATTCTGATCTGTACGGTAATCACAAAAGGATTTCTGACACACACAAAAAAACCTACATTACTTACATACATGTGAAATAATCACTTCATAATACAACACTGCATTACAGTGGATCCCCTTTGATAATGAATACATTGGAAATAATAAATATGGGTGCATTTTGTTGCAGAGTCACACCAATTGTACCGTATTTTCCGCACTATAAGGCGCACCGGATTATTAGCCGCACCTTCTATGAATTACATATTTCATAATTTTGTCCACCAATAAGCCGCCCCGGACTAAAAGCCGCGCCTACGCTGCGCTAAAGTGAATGTCAAAAAAACGCTGCGCTAAAGTGAATGTCAAAAAAACAGTCAGATAGTTCAGTCAAACTTTAATAATATATTGAAAACCAGCGTTCTAACAACTCTGTCCCAAAATGTACGCAAATGTGCAATCACAAACATAGTAAAATTCAAAATGGTGTAGAGCAATAGTAACATAATGTTGCTCGAACGTTAATGTCACAACACACAAAATAAACATAGCGCTCACCTTCTGAAGTTATTCTTCATTCGTAAATCCTTCGAATTCTTCGTCTTCGGTGTCCGAATTGAAAAGTTGCGCAAGCGTGGGATCCAAAATGGCCGGTTCCGTCTCGTAGAAGTCATCGGGAGTCAGTGTCGCTGTTGTTCTGTGAATCCTGCCTTCCGGAAAGCTCGGACCACAGTTGTGACCGAAATATCTGCCCAAGCATTTACGATCCACTGGCAAATGTTGGCGTATGTCGTCCGAGGCTGTCTGCCCGTCTTAGTGAAGGTGTGTTCGCCTTCGGAGCTGTGTGAAAAAAGCCACCCGGCCTCTTCGCGTAAACTTCCCTTAACCACTCGCTCATCTTTTCTTCATCCATCCATCCCTTCGAGTTAGCTTTTATGATGACGCCGGCTGGAAAGGTCTCTTTTGGCAAGGTCTTCCTTTTGAATATCACCATGAGTGGAAGTTAGCATGGCAAGCTAGAACCACAGTGAAGGATGACTTCTCATTCCCTGTGGAGCGAATATTCACCGTACATGCTCCCGTTCCACAGTGCGGTTCAGTTGCTGTGAAATACGGTAGTAATCCGTGTGCGGATGGAGAGATTGCGTCTTTTTATGAACCGGATCGTTTAGTAGGAGCCATTTTGTGGTCTTTACAGATGTAAACAGGAAATGAAACGTACGGTGATATCCGCGCGTTTTTTCTTCTTCTTCCGGGGGCGGGTGAAGCGCTTCCTGTTCTATGGGGGCGGGTGAAGCGCTTCCTGTTCTATGGGGGCGGGTGCTTTCCTTGGCGGTTGCTTGCGTAGAAGAAGAAGCGCTTCCTGTTCTACCGGGAAAAAAGATGGCGGCTGTTTACCAAAGTTGCGAGACCGAAACTTTATGAAAATGAATCGTAATAAAGCGCACCGGGTTATTAGGCGCACTGTCAGCTTTTGAGAAAAATTGTGGTTTTTAGGTGCGCCTTATAGTGCGGAAAATACGGTATTTGTTCCTATGCAAAGTTTGAAAAAGTTAGGTGGCAGTTCCATTCTAACATAACCACAAACCTGCTTCTACAGAAACAGGTGCGTGGTAAACACAACGTAAACAATAATACAAACAGCGGTCAACAGGTAAAAACAGGAGCAGCGGTCATTAAGGTGGCATGACCACAAATCTTTAAATTTGGGTTCAAAGATTACAATGGTATGAAAAAGAGAACGACGATGTGCATGTTCTGCAGCTCAAAAATCACTGACAAGGCCACCACAACATCCAACTTTGTCAGTCACTAAAAAAAACCTTCAAAAAAAGGTAAGCTATGTAAATGTGTCTTTTAGCAAGCTGTTAGAAAGCTAAAGGGCAAAAATAGCGATTAAGAGACCTCTTCCAGTTCTCCAGGGACCACGTCTGCGCAGGAAAAGTGTCTTTAGCTAAATTATTGGCATGTCAGATGGGTCAAACTTTAACTAACGAACGTTAAATTTAAAGGGGACGGTGGGGACCTATGATGATTCTAATTTAACACACTTCTTTGTTGTCCCGATATGCAAAATGAAAACCTCCACACCCATCCTTTGTAGAAGTATCAGGTTTAAAAAAAAATTGTTAAGCACACTGTTAAAACAGGTGGTGCTCAATAAACTTGAATATGACCAAATCGTTTATTTCAGTAATTTCGTTCAAAAAGTGAAACTTGTAAATGATATACATTCATTACACACAGACTGATATATTTCAAGTGTTCATTTATTTTCGCGAGCACCGATCCTGCAGCTGTGTGTGGAACTGTCAGTTTTCACATCCTTCTTACACGTGCTAAATAAAACGCCAAATAGTGTTCGCAAAATGGTGATGAATGTTGATAAATCTCATTGCGCATGCTGTGTAATTATATTTGCATCTTCTCCTCACAGTAGTGTGGGCGTTTTGATGATCAGCACATATTCTGCAGATTAATGAACACAGAGACGCAAACTGGATTGCACGCCTTATTCTGCTCTTTAACAGACGCACAGGGGTTAGTGCATGTGCCTCACAATACGAAGGTCCTGGGTTTGATCCCCTGGGTTTTTCTGTGTGCATGTTCTCTCCGTGACTGCGTGGGTTCCCTCCGGGCACTCCGGCTTCCTCCCACACCCAAAGACATGCACCTGGGGACAAGTTGATTGGCAACACTAAATTGGCCCTAGTGTGTGAATGTGAGTGTGAATGTTGTCTGTCTATCTGTGTTGGCCCTGCAATGAGGTGGCAACTTGTCCAGGGTGTACCCCGCCTACCGCCCGAATGCAGCTGAGATAGGCTCCAGCACTCCCCGCGATCCCAAAGGGGACAAGCGGTAGACAATGGATGGGATGGAATACACTTTGCACGCCTTTAGTAGATCAGCTTTGCGTGTGCTATCAGGTTTGTACGTGTTTTTGTGCACGCAAACCTTTGGTAAATCAGGCCCATTACTGCAGCAAGACAGTGTGGCATGAAGTCGATCAGTCTGTGGCACTCCTCAGGTGTTATGAGAGCCCAAGTTGCTTTGTTAGTGGCCTTCAGCTCTTCTGCATTGTTGGGTCTGGCGTATCGCATTTTCCTCTTGACAATACCCAATAGATTTTCTACGACGTTAAGATCAGGTGAGTTTGCTGGCCAATTAAGGACAGAAATACCATGGTCTTTAAAGTAGGTACTGGTAGTTTTGGCACGGTGTGCAGGTGCCAAGTCCTTTTATGAAAATTAAATCTGCATCTCCATAAAGTTGGTCAGCTGCGGGAAGCATCAAATGTAGTGACTGTTGACCTCAGAAAACTCAGTGGACCGACACCAGTAGATGACATGGCACCTGGCACCCCAAACTATCACTGACTGTGGAAACTTTACTGTAACAATAATAATGGATTAGATTTGTATAACGCTTTTCGAGACACTCAAAGAGCTTCACAGAGAAGTGAGAACGCATCATTCATTCACACCTGGTGGTGGTAAGCTACTTTCGTAGCCACAGCTGCCCTGGGGTAGACTGACGGAAGCGTGGCTGCCAGTTTGCGCCTACAGTCCCTCTGACCACCACTTATCATTCATCATTAATACACCAGTGGGGCAAGGGTCAAGTGTCCTGCCCAATGCGTTTTGTGTCATTTAAAAAACCCAGAACCAGTGAAGTTGGCACGTTGTGTAAATCATAAATAAAAACAGAATACAACGATTTGCAAATCCTTTTCAACTTATATTCAATTGAATAGACTGCAAAGACAAGATACTTAATGTTTGAACTGGAAAACTTTGTTATTTTTTGCAAATATTAGCTCATTTGGAATTTGATGCCTGCAACATTAGGGTTTTCCGCAGCATTAGCTCATTTTGTGGTGTGTGTGTTACGGACAGCAAAGCCCTGTCTGTCTGAGAGAAAGACAAGCATTATTGACCTACAGTTAACAACTAAGTTATTTCACTTTACCTTTTTCTGTGTTGAAGCAGCAAAAAAGGACATTATGTTAAATGAAGAGTTTCTGTCTATGATAGTTTATATAATAATTTAACTGCATCATAAATGATGATGAACTCCATGGTGTTCCGGGATGAATAGTCTCTCCTATTGCTACTGTACAATTTTTTCAGCTATAGTTACATTAATCATTAGTAATGCAGCAGCCTAGTTTTGAATGGCAGGGTCCCTGCTATCACATGTTGATAAAAATATAACATTTACATAATACAAATCAACTACAGGCTTCCCAAATGCTGTAATAAATTAAGCATGATGAGTTGAACATATGTCAGCATGTGGCACCACTTTTAACTCTTTTTTTCAAACGCTTATTGCAAACGCTTACTTACAGTAAGTCATTATTTTGACTTAGTAAGTCATTATTTTGATTCAGTAAATTAGTAAGTCAAAATATTGACTTACTAAGTCATAATAATGACATACTTAGTATCTCAGGTAACTAGGACTGTTTTGTGTATTGTTTTTACTGTACGGAAAAAATATCGAGATATATATCGTATAACGGCATTCAGCATATGGAGCGGAAAACACAACCAAAGATTGTAGGCTTCCTCACACGACGAAGCCGGCCTACGTCACCACAGTTTGTAGTCTATTGCCCCCCCAGGCTGTGGTGGCAGCGATGAGATGGAGATGTGATGGCGACAGGCCGAGTTACGCTGTTCCTTACACCCACCCACTCCCTTCCCCCTGGAGAGACACCACCTTAACTAACACATTTTCTGGGGGAAACACTGAACATGTTTCAAAAAAGCTGGTACAAGTGGCAAAAAAGACTGAGAAAGTTGAGGAATGCATCTGTGAAGGCACCATTAATGCTGAAAGGTATATACAGGTTTTGGAGCAACATATGTTGCCATCCAAGCAACGTTATCATGGACGCCCCTGCTTATTTCAGCAAGACAATGCCAAGCCGCGTGGCTTCATAGTAAAAGAGTACTGGTACTAGACTGGCCTGCCTGTAGTCCAGACCTGTCTCCCATTGAAAATGTGTGGCACATTATGCAGCCTAAAATACCACTGTTGAACAACTGAAGCTGTACATCAAGCAAGAATGGGAAAGAATTCCACCTGAAAAGCTTCAAAAATTGGTCTCCTCAGTTCCCAAACGTTTACTGAGTGTTGTTAAAAGGAAAGGCCATGTAACTCAGTGGTAAACATGCCCCTGTGCCAACTTTTTTGCAAAGTGTTCCTACCATTAAATTCTAAGTTCATGACTATTTGCAAAAAAAAAATAGTTTCTCAGTTCGAACATTAAATACCATACCAACTTTACTTATAAAGCCTTTAAAAACAACCACAGTTGAAGAACAAAGGGCTGTACACCACAAAGAAATACAGGCAAAGGACAGACTAAAAAATAACATTTAAACCAAGTAAATTACACATTGAAAAAGCAAATACAAATCATCCTAAGAAGAATGTTAGAAAATAGCAGTTAAAAAGTTAAAAACAGTTAAAAAAGTTAAAAACAGTTTAAAGTCTCATGCTGGGTTAAAAGCCAGTGAATAAAAATGGTTTTTAAGAGGGGTCTTAAAAGTAGCCAAAGAAGGGGCTTGGAGAGGGAGATCGTTCCAGAGTTTGGGACCTTTGGGAAATATCTTGTCTTTGCAATTAATTCAATTGAATATAAGTTGAAAAGGATTTGCAAATCATTGTATTCTGTTTTTATTTTCGAATTACACAACGTGCCAACTTCACTGGTTTTGTAATATTTTTTTTAAAATGATGGTCGTTTTTGACATTGAATATACATTAACATATACCCGAGGACTGCACGATTATTCTTATCAATATCAAAATCCTGATTATTAATCACATTTACTATGTTATGTAAAACATATTTGTATTGCCCTTTCTATTTTAAACAAACAGTATGTTAACTGGGCGTTCGCTTCAAAATGAAATTGAATAAAAATAGTTAATCAGTTATAAAATAAAATTTACAAAAGCAAAGGGCTAACTAAAAATAAATATGCCATTGCAAAGTGGTTGATGTTACGGTAGTCTGTAAGTCGGGGTCTTGCGCCTGTGGCGGGTGCACCGCTCTATGAGAAACCATAACTGTTTGGATTATTAGCTTCACGTCACCGGCAAACGATGGCGGTTGAGGAAAGAAGGGACGTTTTTTTTATGCTTAACCTGTCACCGCAACACAATCATTTATTTAAATATGCACACAAGCGCATCTTTGCTGTGCAACTTGTGGCGTTTGTTTGTTTATACATGAAGGAGCATATCCGAGGGTGCGGGAACGAGCGGGAGGATGCCTAGAGTCGTGCGGGCGTGTTCCGGCGTTAAAATGTGGGTCACTGTACGGGAGACAAGGGCACCGATGTAATAATGCATTTAATTTTACTAAGATTTTCGGGAGCTACAGGCGACCAGCTGATCAAGTGTCAGTCACCCTCTCACTCACTCTTCCTCTCTCTCACATATGTCCACTGTCTTTCGGTCGCCCCCTGGTGGTTGGCTGAGTGTTGGTTGTCAAAGTACTTGAATTGATATGCAGTGGAGCCTGCTTTTTAAATGTTAATATCGCCGACGATCACCCTCATTTAATCGTAGTGGCCAAAGTCATGATCACAATTGAAATTCGATTGATTAATTGTGCAGCCCCAATATATCCTATATGATGAAAACTTCTTGAAGTATGCATTTTTTGCATCTTGACCACAGTAAGTGCAAAATCCCCCCATGGACCTTCAGCCTTAAAATAAAGAGGTGGCAATGTAGATGCCCTGCACGACTACTTCTAAAACGCCCATAAAAAGTGAACTAAATAAAGGGGTCTGCCCCACTTTTCAATTATACACAAAGTCTTAGTAGATCGCACGCAACACGCCCACTAATAGTACACGCTATTTTATAGTTTGCACACGCTTATTAGTGCGTGGTATTTATATTATAGTAAATAAGGACCAAAATCCACATCTTGTAACAAATTGTTCAGTATTTTGTTTCTATCTTTTGTTGAAGCGTTGACCTTAATTGACTTGCTCGGTTGAACTGTAGATGGATCCACAAAAAGTTAGAGGGGATCCTGGCAATCTCCTTTTTTGTAGCCCTTTGCATACCACACAAGATGAGCACATGAGGGCAAGCATGTTAAACTGCACGGTGGCAGAGGCCCCTTGTAAAAAGAGCCCGGAGCTTCCGTGACGATTGTTTTGAAAAGCACGTGGATGAAAAGCATTTTGGGATGACAGTGGGCTGACTGAAATAGCGCATGTGGAGGAACACACCACTGTATAAGCTTTAGGGGAGTGCACATGTATGGGTATGTGCACAAACACAAAGAGAAAGTCTCATCCCCCACATAATTTACATAAAAAGATTTAGCTTCTTTTCTGCTACTGTGAGCATTTATGCATAAAAAACTACCAGAGAATGAAAAATGTCCTCTTCCAAAAGCTGCACCTGTCCGGGAAGATGCCATAGCTGTGTTCTCATGTCTGCTGGTCGCAAAGCAGTGTCTGATTTAATACGAGCGGCTGAGATCACCAAATGCTGGCGGCCATTGTAAATAACTCCACAATGAATGACAACAATGCGCCTAGGTCCACTCAATTAGAAAATACGGAGCGCTAACAGATGGAAAGGACACATTCCAGTGTTGGCACGTTGTCGAGCAAATAAGCCATGTCACAACTGTGAAACTAAAACGTACTTATGGCAAGATGGGAACAATAAAATAGCCTTTCACTAAAATCAGTTATAAGTAAGTTTGATTTTTGGAGACATTAGACTGAACAGTGTTTTCTGTAGGAGACTGTGCGATAACAATAAAAAATATAACAAAAACAAAGGGAACACTCACTATGCTTCCATGCACTAAATTAGTCTGATTTCTCAAATAGTTAGTTTTTTTGTATTTTCACCCCTACGTTTGAAGTCCAAGTGTTCATGCACTTTCTTTAATGCGACTATTGGTCATACGCCATGTGCCTCCCGTACACTGGGGAGGCGCTTATTTAATTTTAGCGGGGTTAAATTAATTCCTTTTCCGGTTGACCTATGACATCACAATAGCTATCTGCGGACCCTTACAGCGTATTTTAAGTGATGTCCGCTGTAATATTGGCACAGATTGCAAATAGTACGTCTCTAATGGCTATGATGATGTTACCGTAAATAACAGACAGCATCAAGAAATGATCTTAGATTGCGCTACGAACATGACGCTACTACCAAGGAAGTATCAGAGCAGATGCAGGTTCGATGCAAAGACAGACAGACGGAAGAGTTTTTTCGAAGGAATTTTCGAACGAAAATCATGGAAACAAAACTTTTGAATGTCTCGAAAGTCATTCATAACACTCTGTGGCTTGATGGAAGGAGTTTTAAATCCGAAAGAAAAAAATGTTCGTGCCCCGACTGATATCCAGAGTAAAGTTGCTATTGTTCTGGACTATCTGGCCAGTTGTGCGGAAAGATAATCAGCTTGGAGTGCACAAATGCAGTGTGAAGAGGTTTGTGTATGCTTTATTATTCGCCTTTACACCTGCTTCTCTATCTTTCATTTCATTCGTATTTCCTTCGGGGGGTCTGAATTAAGTCGACATTTTACATTTCCTTAGCTACCTTCTTAAATAAACTGCCATGTCTTTTCTTGTACCATTGATGCACTTCAAATTGTTCTGTTCTTTTAATTTGTGAAGAAAATAAAAAGTATCCTCTTTATGACAATTGTTGCTATATTTTTATTGAACGATATCTGCTTCTGGGTTGTATCCCGCGCTTTGAGACTGGCGATACGAAGGGTCCTCTCCTCTTCATTCAGATCGAGAATGTGTTATTTTAGTGTACTCTATAATTTATGAGCAGTTAATATCGTAATGGGACATAAAAATGTATATTGTATGATATTCTTTATTATTTATGTTGTAATTTTAACATCGCGGCAGCGGCAAATGCAGTCATTCTCAGATATTGTGGCATATGACCCCGGGAAACATGCTTCGAAAAGCTGTGCACTGCAAAACGTGTTTATTGGAGCCAATATTCATGACTTCAACATTTTTATTTATATAAACAGAAAATCACCACAAAGTGTTGCATTAATTTTTGTTTTGTAGGTTAAAGTGTTTTATATAATGTGCTCCTGAGATAATGTTGCTGATCAATTTAAATTCACTATTATTTATTTAATTTTTCAGTATCAAATGGCTCAAGTCGGTCAAAAGTATTTATATTTAAAAATAAAATAAAATAAAGATTTAATTGTTTATTCAATTGCAGGCAAATTGATGCACTTTAAATCTTTTCTTTAATATTATTAAAGTTATTCTTTGGTTGCAAGTTAATCTACAGTATATTTATTTTGTCTTTGTTGCTTTCTTTAATGTTAATAAGGATACAATGTTGTAAAGAGTTGTACTTATAAACATTTTATAGAAAAATTATACTATTTAAGGTCACGCATATAGTGGGGCGGGGGTAAAGGGTGGAAGCAAAATGCTTTCTTCACCCTCGGGGGGGCGTCACAGAATAATAATTGAGAAGCACTGGCCTAATGTACAAACCCCGTTTCTATTCGAGTTGGGAAATTGTGTTAGATGTAAATATAAACGGAATACAATGATTTGCAAATCCTTTTCAACCCATATTCAATTGAATGCACTACAAAGACAAGATATTTGATGTTCAAACTCATAAACTTTATTTTTTTTTTTGCAAATAATAATTAACTTAGAATTTCATGGCTCCAACACGTGCCAAAGTAGTTGGGAAAGGGCATGTTCACCACTCTGTTAAATCACCTTTTCTGAGGAAACTAATTGTTGAAGCTTTGAAAGTGGAATTCTTTCCCATTCTTGTTTTATGTAGAGCTTCAGTCGTTCAACAGTCCGGGGTCTCCGCTGTCGTATTTTACGCTTCATAATGCGCCACACATTTTCGATGGGAGACAGGTCTGGACTGCAGGCGAACCAGGAAAATACCCGCACTCATTTTTGTACGAAGCCACGCTGTTGTAACACGTGCTGAATGTGGCTTGGCATTGTCTTGCTGAAATAAGCAGGGGCGTCCATTAAAAGACGGCGCTTAGATGGCAGCATATGTTGTTCCAAAACCTGTATGTACCTTTCAGCATTAATGGTGCCTTCACAGATGTGTAAGTTACCCATGACTTGGGCACTAATGCACCCCCATACCATCACAGATGCTGGCTTTTGAACTTTGCGTCGATAACAGTCTGGATGGTTCGCTTCCCCTTTGGTCCGGATGAAACGATGTCGAATATTTCCAAAAACAATTTGAAATGTGGACTCGTCAGACCACAGAACACTTTTCCACTTTGCATCAGTCCATCTTAGATGATCTTGGGCTCAGAGAAGCCGGCGGCGTTTCTGGATGTTGTTGATAAATGGCTTTCGCTTTGCATAGTAGAGCTTTAACTTGCACTTACAGATGTAGCGACGAACTGTATTTAGTAACAGTGGTTTTCTGAAGTGTTCCTGAGCCCATGTGGTGATATCCTTTAGAGATTGATGCCGGTTTTTGATACAGTGCCGTCTGAGGGATCGAAGGTCACGGTCATTCAATGTTGGTTTCCGGCCATGCCGCGCTTACGTGGAGTGATTTCTCCAGATTCTCTGAAACTTTTGATGATATTATGGACCGTAGATGTTGAAATCCTTAAATTTCTTGCAATTGCACTTTGAGAAACGTTGTTCTTAAACTGTTTGACTATTTGCTCACGCAGTTGTGGACAAAGGGGTGTACCTCGCCCCATCCTTTCTTGTGAAAGACTGAGCATTTTTGGGGAAGCTGTTTTTATACCCAATCATGGTACCCACCTGTTCCCAATTAGCCTGCACACCTGTGGGATGTTCCAAATAAGTGTTTGATGAGCATTCCTCAACTTTATCAGTATTTATTGCCACCTTTCCCAACTTCTTTGTCACGTGTTGCTGGCATCAAATTCTAAAGTTAATGATTATTTGCAAAAAAAAAGAAAAGTTTATCAGTTTGAACATCAAATATGTAGTCTTTGTAGCATATTCAACTGAATATGGGTTGAAAATGATTTGCAAATCATTGTATTCCGTTTATATTTACATCTAACACAATTTCCCAACTCGTATGGAAACGGGGTTTGTAACTGCAGCGATGCTGCTGCTTTGCGGACGCATTTTTAATGTCACTTGAAAGAACTTTACGACGAGAGCATGGATGAATGTCAACAAAGTAGTCATTTGTTTATTTGCAACCATGGAAGCGACCATTAGTAACTTCGAAGCAGCTCTGCACTGCGGATGTACATACTTTAGCCACACTCGCTTGCCCTCAGGATGCTACATTGCAAGTGACGACACATTCCTTGCAGCCTGTTGCACCTTGTTGCTCTCAATTTGGCGTTACAGGACTCGAATGGGTCATTAACATGCATATACACCAGGGGTCAGGAACCTTTTTGGCTGAGAGAGCCATGAAAGCCACAAATTGTAAAATGTATTTCCGTGAGAGCCAAATAATATTTTCTAACAATGAATACAAATAAATGCGTGCATTTTTAAGTAAGAAACAACATTTTTAGAGTACAATCCATCCTCCATTTTCTACCGTTGTCCCTTTTGGGGTTGCGGGAGGTGCAGGAGCCTATCCCAGCTGCATTCAGGCGGAAAACGGGGTACACCCTGGACAAGTCGCCACCTCATCACAGGGCCAACACAGATAGACAGACAACATTCACACTCACATTCACACACTAGGGCCAATTTTAGTGTTGCCAGAGTATAATAAGTATCTTATTCTTTTTAGTCACAATGTTATTCTAAAGCTAACCAATAATAAATAAAATACTTCTTACCATTATTGCGACCCTCCTGTACCCCGAAGGACAGCTGGGATTGGCTGAGCCACCCGCAACCTTGAACAGGTGCGGTAGAAAAATGCATGAGAATGTTTTATATTTTGAACGTTATTTTTAACACTGTGATTTCCAGCGGAATTATTCATTAAGATTTATCCGAGAGCCAGATGCAGTCATCAAAAGAGCCACACTTGGCTCGCGAGCCATAGGTTCCCTACCCCTGATATACACGATAGTTCAATAGAAAATAAATCTAGATCACGCCCAATTTATATTATTTCTATCGTATATTGTTTATACCGCACAACCCTAATGTATAGCCATGACGGCAAGCCATTTCATTTGGGCCAAACAACAAATGTTACAAAGAGAACATCGAGAAGCACATTTGGTGCGTCCATATCGAGTCTAGTGACAGATACCTGTATAAGTTAGAACTAAACTGTACTTTTTATTACAGATGGCAACAGTGCAGGGTTTTAGCCTGCATGTTCAGGTATGAGCCAGTCTTTCCCACAACAAGAAGAAAGAGAAAAATAAGAAACGTATTGACTACAACTGAATAAAAAGGCTAAAATATTATTCGTGAAATCTCTACCATACATGGAGATATCCGCTGACCTAATTCAGGAAAAATATTTCACTAGCTACTCAAATTCCAAACTACTTGTTTGGAGCAAGTATAAAGAAGGGCAAGATTGTTTTATAAATATCTCCGCCATGCTTCCATGTTTTGATTTCACAGTTTCTGGACTAATGGAAAAAGTTGGTTTTGCATAAGCTGACATCCTTTAGTGAAGTGAAGTGAATTACATTTATATAGCGCTTTTTCTCAAGTGACTCAAAGCGCTTTACATTGTGAAACCCATTATCTAAGTTACATTTGAACCAGTGTGGGTGGCACTGGGAGCAGGTGGGTAAAGTGTCCTGCCCAAGGACACAACAGCAGTGACTAGGATGGCGGAAGCGGGGACCGAACCTGCAACCCTCAAGTTGCTGGCACGGCCGCTGTACCAACCGAGCTATACCGCCCCACCGCCTTTACATACACTGACATCCTTTAAGCTGTCAGTGTTTGTAGGAATGTGTCGATCACATCATATTTTGCTGGAAAACAGTACAGTACAGTACATCTGATAAATAGCGGCGGCTCGGAAGCACAATTTGTGTCCGGTGGTTTTCTTGCCAACAGGGGTAAAGTGACTTTAGTGATAGTGGGGGGCTGGTTGTTTAGCATTTCCATTTCCATGGTAGATCGCATTAGAGACATGCAACATAGTAGGGAGCTTTTTGCAATGTTCGGACACAGCGGCGGTGGGAACAGTCTTTCTATTTGGCTCACTTTGGGTAGCTTCTTTGGCAGGGCAGGCTTTTGAGGAACCGTCTTGACGTCGCCGACGTTTGGAGAGGCTGGTCAGGTTTAATGTGTGGAAGACATATGTATTTGTATTTATATTTGCTGCAGGTGGCAAGCGGGATGTCTTCCTCTGATGGATTAAGTAAGTATTGGACAATCTAGGTTTGTTTACACAATTAGCTATCGAGTTTATGACTACCTATAGAAGGCAGATTATCAAGCCAATAATTATTGTCCACCTCTAATTATTTGGTGTAGGAAGTGTGTTTAAGAAGTGTGGTACTTTGGGAACAAAAGCACAGTAGAAAAGGCTTTATTTCATATTTTGTGCTATTTTAAATTATGAAAAAAAACATTGATTTGAGAATGATCCTCTCATTCACATCTGACTGAGCAACCTGGATTGAGGCCATGTCTACACAAAGTCGTTTAACCCCTTAAACAAATAATTATTTAGCCTAAGCCCCGTTTCAGCCACACTAAACCAGTGTTTAAGGTCCCCCTCCTCGGACAAATTTTCACACGGGTAAATCAGCCGTGTAATTCTTGAATCTCCGGCACTTAGCTTTGTATGGACTCATTGATCGTTTACAAAGTGAGTTTGGAGAGGAAGTGACGTCAGAAAGACCTCGCCCACACAGGAAGTGACGTCAGAAAGAACACGCCACAGCCAGCTTCATAATAAAGCGGTTTCGTAGTTCGGAGCTAACCTCTGGAAATATGAAGGCGAGTCATGCAGACATGCCCGTGTTTCTCCTTCTTCTAAATGTACAGACGCTTGTGGAAATCACACATGAATACCTTAGGAGAAAGCGATTGCAGCTATTTGGAATAAAACACTTCTCAGACGGCAAGAGAACTTTCCAATGTCCGGGTCAGCTGTGATTCTACTTAACGAAAAACTTTGTCCATTTGTCAAAGGAGAGACAACGAGAATGTGAGCTCCCGTGGATGTGATAAAAAAGATAGCATGTGCTTTGTATTACCTGGCCGTCAAGCAAAACGGCGAATGCATTTGGACTGGCAAAGCAGACTGTATCAGTTATTGTCCGTCATGTATGTCGCAGACTCAACGTCTAGGTCCAGAGTATATAAAGTCACCAAAAACGAATGGACAATGAAGGTGAAGGCAAAAGAGTGAGGAGTGTCCTGACCAGATATCTAGATCCCTAGATTGATTGATGTAAAATGTTCTTTATCACATTGTTTACGTGTCTAATAAAGAATTTATTAATTTATGATGTCTCAGGTGTGATTCACTACAATAGGGCCACACAGCACACTGGATTCCAGTTAATTGAAATACCACAACACTGGATATTGTTCAGATAAGTTAAATTTAAGAACTTGCACACAAAGCAACACTGGAGATGACTATGACGTGCGCATTTTCCGCGCATGCGTACTAGGTCGCGTTGCGCCGGCGGACGGAGGGGGGCAGGGGTCTTAAACGGTGGCATTGTTGTGTGTGGACACGGATAAGGTTAGGTGTGATTTACCCTGGATAACCTTATCCAGCTTAGTGTAAACGGGGCCTGAGACAGCAGACATTACATTAATCTAATGTCAAGTACAAGCCCAGCCATTTCTCCAGTCTCAAATGGCCTCGTTAGCGAGTGTTACTGAAGTGACAGTTTGCAGGCGGAAATCTCGTCCCATTCGGCCTTCTGCCACCACAGACGAGCTAATGGGGCCAAAATAGCAGCGCTGCTCCCATGTGACTATTTGTTAAGTCCGGAGTAAAGCCGACTCTTTAATGGTGACAAGAGGATCGTGGAAACATGCAGCCCTCGTTGCCACACCGACACACACAAACATGCAGACACACACACGTGCAATGGGTGTCTCTTATTCGAGGAAATGTAAAAATGACCCCCTTTGATTACGAGACAGTAGCAGCTATCGAGTGAAAGAAAACGAGGACAACAATGTCACACACAAACGACACATGATCAGATGGTCGAAGGATTCTAGTGTCTAATTCGGGGAATGATCCGTCATTGCTGAGACAAGAGGAATAATACAAAACCTGAAGAGACACTGAGGGCAACAATATTTACCTTCACTTGATTACAAGCAAACACATTTGCACCATGGGGGGTTAACCTAAATGACTCTCTGACCTCTCGGCACCCTCGCCTGTTACCCAAGCTCGCGTCTATCCCTCACTGTGCATGCCATCCAATAATGTCAACTACGAGCTCCTGTCAGGCTGTTTTTAAACACAAGGACAGAGACTCAATTACACGGCTTTTAGGGAGTCATCCTGCACCCTGATACACACACCTGCTGACGGCTGTCAGATTTGCTGGCAAAGATGTCAAAGGTCAAACCAATATGCATTCCATAACAATCAGCAGCTTCCAGCGGGCTGCATGGTTTACATCACTTGATTAGGACGACACGGTTGCTTTTTATAATCAGCAGCTGAGCGCCGATCCAAAAGAGGCCTAATGAAGAGCAAAATAAAAGGCAGTCAAGTGCTGAGCTTTGCGGCGCCACAGACACTCAATTTGCGAGTAGCAACATTAACACGGCGACAGAAAATTAACACCAGCAACAGATCCTGGAGTCTTTCCCTGCAGCTAAACCCTCATCTAAATGCTTTTACTTCAAAGTGTATCAAGTATGAAATCATGAATTGGCCATATGCCAGTGCTCTCTGGACAATAAATGTCTTCCTGGTGTGATGAATGCATTTAGCATCCAATTATAACTGCTTGTTGTCCACGTTTCATATAAATCTTCCTCTGCGGCCAACGCTTCGCTGGCGAACATACAAAAGAACCCAAAATAACAGAGGGGTTGAGCGGGACATCAATCTGCGGCGGACCCACGGCCATGTAATCTGAAACCTTCCCTTTCCTCTTAATACCATCGCCCCCACCTCCTCTCCCGGCTTAATACCCACACATACCAGGACAGAGTCGGCCAACAACAAATGGTCCACCGACAAAGGGCAGAGTTCGGCCAGTAGCACTTGTGCGCACACACACACGGTGATGATTATAAACCCAAATAGACGCACACGGATGTGAGCGCAGCCAAACATTTAAACTCAAATGATAAGATCAAACAAGCTCAAGACATAAGAGTCCGAAAGGGAGATAAGTGGGGGGGGGGCCTTGCCCTTATTAACTTGCCGCAAGTGATGAGACGCGCAACCAAAAGTATGTCATCCCTTTCAAAGCCCGCCTTCCAGTCTTTGAAACCACATAACCTTCATCCTGCCACATTAGGCGTCCTTTTAAAACGTCAATCAATAAATAAACCAAATGCATTCCCACCCGACACCCGTCCAAACAGACAGGATGCGGAATGCGGTGTGGCAGTGTTTGATTTGCACAACGGACAACGGAGGTGTGTGCGTGTTACAATTACAAAAATAAAAAGCCTCCTAAATCACGATACAGAAGTAGAGTGCAAATGTGACGATTAAAACGAGGGTGTGGGGTGCAAACAGCAATGGCCACAAATAAACCGCTTATAAATGCCAGCTGGACTCTGTCTTGGTGCAGTCGAAAACTACTAAGAAGCGCTTGACTAGCGGCTATTTTATGTCAGGGCCACATGAAAATGCCATCAAAACGGCTTAAATTTTGGTCAAACTTGGCTCGTTGGCGTCAATGACTATTGGTTTTAGATAGCAAAGCTTGATCCAGCTGTTGAAGTGTAACTTTATTACAGGTTATAATGCGAGCTCAGCATATATGGGTGTCAAAAATGTTTCCAGAGTTTCACATTCACAAAAACTGAAGAACGTGCGGGGCACTTTGATATATTTTGTGCATTAACGATGCTAAAGCCAAGCCAAAGTAGCTTAATAACTACCAAATACTTGAAGAAAAAAATTTAATCTGTGTGTTATAGGTAGTAACAGAGCATACTAGTAAAATAACCAGCAATAGTTATAATGAATACATTTTATTTTGACAGTATGCAGATGTGCTCCGCACCGAAAACGGCAATCGGGCTGCACTTTGGACATCCTTGACATTGAGATTTCCATCCTTCAGGAAAGCACATCTGACACAAATCTTGATGCTAGTAATAGTGTACCGATCCAATATGGATATCGGAAACTGCCCCGAAATACAAGAATCAGATTATTGGTATATTTGCTTCAATCTAAAACCTCTGATAAAATCGCTTCCATACACCATGAAAAAGCGGATATTTATAGCTATGTTATCTCTCACAATCAGTGTTGTGGTATAAAAGAGTTGACACTTTACAGGCAATGTGCTGGAAGAGTTACTAGGTAGAAGCGAGAGCCGCGAGGACATCTTTGCTTCATAGCCCGGGTGAAATTGAGACACCTGGAGAGGCTTCGGGCGTGCATATTACGCCGAGCTGCAGGTTGAGGAACAAACTTCAGCAGCAGGATTATGTCGGCAGCAAGGCTGTGTTAGCAGGACCGCTGCTTAAGGTTTGTTTCACAATGGTTGGAAAACAAAGTTATTTTCAACCCCAGCTATAAGCCAATGCTAGCAAGTTAGACCGGATGTTTTGGGAGGATGTTACAGAGTTCACTGTGTCATTAGCCGCGCCATTTAGCGACTCGCAATTAATCCACAATAAAATGCTGAAAGACAGCTTGTATCAAAAGGTAAACATGGTATGCTAGAGGCTACTAAAAGCTCGCAGCTTAACAACAGCTATGTACACAATATCGCACAAGCTAGACATACGTACCGTATTTTCCGCACCATTAGCCGCACCTAAAAACCACAAATTTACTCAAAAGCTGACAGTGCGGCTTTTAACCCGGTGCGCTTTATATATGGATAAATATTAAGATTCATTTTCATAAAGTTTAGGTCTCGCAACTTCGGTAAACAGCCGCCATCTTTTTTCCCGGTAGAACAGGAAGCGCTTCTTATTCTACGCAAGCAACCGCCAAGGTAAGCACCCGCCCCCATAGAACAGGAAGCGCTTCTTCTTCTACTGTAAGCAACCACCCGCCCCCGGAAGAAGAAGAAGCGCGCGGATTTTCGTTTCATTTCCTTTGTGTGTTTACATCTGTAAAGACCAGACCACAAAATGGCTCCTACTAAGCGACACGCGTATAACGCAGAATTTAAACTTAAGGCAATAAGTCATGCCGAAGAACACGGAAATAGAGCAGCAGCAAGAGAATATAACATAAATGAATCAATGGTGCGTAGGTGGAGGAAGCAAGAAGATGACCTGCGCCAGGTAAAGAAGACAAAACAGAGTTTCGGAGGGAACAAAGCAAGATGGCAACTGTTGGAGGACAAACTCGAACAGTGGGTTGTTGAGCAGAGAGCAGCAAGCAGAAGTGTCAGCACCATCACTATTCGAATGAAGGCAACAACGCTAGCAAGCGAACTTCACCTGGATGATTTTAAAGGTGGTGCTTCTTGGTGTTTCCGGTTCATGAAAAGACGCTTATAGACTACGGTGTCGTCACGGACTACAAAGGCGGACTCGCACAATTTTTCAGGATTTATAGAGATCCCAAATACAGATCAGCAGGTACCAGAAGGTAAGAAAAGTTGTGTTTGCATAATATTGCGAAACAAAGTGCCAGATAATATGTCTTACCTTATACACACACTTTTCAATTCGGACACCGAAGACGAAGAATTCGAAGGATTTACGAATGAAGAATAACTTCAGAAAGTGAGCGCTATGTTTATTTTGTGTGTTGTGACATTAACGTTCGAGCAACATTATGTTGCTATTGCTCTGCACTATTTTGAATTTTACTATGTTTGTGATTGCACATTTGCGTACATTTTGGGACAGAGTTGTTAGAACGCTAGTTTTTAATATATTATTAAAGTTTGACTGACCTATCTGACTGTTTTTTTGACATTCCCTTTAACGCAGCGTAGGCGCGGCTTATAGTCCGGGGCGGCTTATAGGTGGACAAAGTTTTGAAATATGCCATTCATTGAAGGTGCGGCTAATAACCCGGGGCGGCTTATAGTGCGGAAAATACGGTAATAAGTATTCTCAAGGAGTTGTTTGCAAAAAATATAACAAGAACCCCATCGGCTTGCTCATGGAAGGCATTGTTAAACATAACATTTACACTTGTACACGCAGGCAGTGCGTGCGCGCACACAAACGCAGTCCAAGAGAAGCAACTAACAATTTGTAGTCAAGTTGTAGGTTATACATTCAATTATAGCCATTGTTAGTCACTAAAGTTTGCCAAATCGTTATCATTAAGCTGACCAAACACAAAGCTAACGCATGCGTGTGTGTGTTACGTACAAACAGTATCTAATGCCTACAACTAGAGGTAGGAATCTTTGGCCACCTCACGATTCGATTACGATTCAGGAGCTATGATTTGATTAAAAATCTATTATTGATGCATCTTTAATCTAGCAGTTTTACATGTATTTTATTTTCACTAAATAAGCGTTTATCACTTGCAACTAGGGATGTCCCATAATGGCTTTTTTGCCGATATCCAATATTGTTCAAATCTTAATTACCGATATCGATATCAACCGATACCGATATATATAGTCGTGGAATTAACACATTATTATGCCTAATTTTGTTGTGATGCCCCGCTGCATTATTTTTTTAACATGCCACAAAACAGCAGCTTGGAATGTGGGACATGCTCTCCCTGAAATAATCCTGATACCCACTACAACTATGGGAAACACTGTACTTTGGACTTTCACAAAGTGCTTTTTTTTTTTTAAACATGCCTCAAAACAACAGCTACAAAAACAATGAAGGCACACAGCTTCAATCCAGAGTATACTATAAACTGGGCTCAATCTGCCCTGTTCTTAACTTATTTGCATGAGTAACAAAAATGTGCAAATAAAAACAAGAAAGGTACAAAAATAAAAAAACTGCTTCAGTCTAGACTAGTAGATAACACAGCCATCCTTTAAAGTGCGTGAACATTAATAAAACTGCTTCAGTCTAGACTAGTAGAAAACACAGCCATCCTTTAAAGTGCATGGGGAAAAAAGGCACAAAACATAAATAAAACAGCTTCACTCAGTCCAGACTATTAGTCTATTTGTGCAACAAATGAAGCTCAAAGAGTGGGCTAATTCTTTTTCTCCTTGTCATCACGTGTGAGAGGTATACTTTTCTGAATGAAAACAAGCATCTGCAAGGGGTTCTGGGTATTTGTTCTGTTGTGTTTATGTTGTGTTACGGTGCGGATGTTCTCCCAAAATGTGTTTGTCATTCTTGTTTGGTGTGGGTTCACACTGTGGCGCATATTTGTAACAGTGTTAAAGTTGTTTATACGGCCACCCTCAGTGTGACCTGTATGGCTGTTGATCAAGTATGCTTGCATTCGCTAGTGCGTGTGTCAAGCCGTAGATAGTATGTGACTGGGCCAGTATGCAAAGGCAGCGCCTTCAAGGATTAATTGGCGCTCTGTACATCTTCCTGCGTCCGTTTTAGAAAGTAATTGGATATGTTTTAATGGATACAATGAAACACAATTAAGCATATAAAGTCAATAAGTTTTTCCACTCTATATGGGTATTTTAAGTTTACAAAAAACATGACATTTGTTAGCACAAAGAAGTATCAAATAATTATAGTTGCATATTACTTACAGATACAAGTCTACAAGGCAGAAGAGTATTAGAAAGTATCCAGTAACAAAAAGTGTGCGGAACATTTAACTTACTGCGTCATAATAACAATGATTTATGATTCATGTTGATATAACGGATCAATATCTGTATCTCCAAATACTCAAGACTCTTATATTGGTATCGGAAGTTATATCAGAACACCCTTATTATATAGTGTAGTCAGTGTATCCATTTATATTCAATCGTGGCGCAGTGGGAGAGTGGCCGTGCGCAACCCGAGGGTCCCTGGTTCAATCCCCTCCTAGTACCAACCTCGTCATGTCTGTTGTGTCCTGAGCAAGACACTTCACCCTTGCTCCTGATGGGTGCTGGTAAGCGCCTTGCATGGCAGCTCCCTCCATCAGTGTATGAATGTGTGTGTGAATGGGTAAATGTGGAAAGCGCTATACAAGTACAACCCATTTATCATTTATCATTATATATTAAGAATGTGGCCCGCCACAAATACATTTGGCCCACCTTAAATAGATTTGTCACTACCTGTTTGCCATTAAAACAGGACTGTCCGTGAATGCATTTTGTTGTTACAACTACCGGTACATACAGTAGATGGCATCGTAACGCTGCCTTCTAACAAACCTCATACCCCTGGTCTGCCAGAGAATAAGAATAAGAAGACGCAAGAGGAGGAAACAGTGTTAAAAACTTAGCAAAAGTAACCAGCATTCAGACACCTAGAGATTATTTTTTTTAAAGAAACTAGCGACAAATCTAGCAACTTTGTGGAAAGCATGTATCACTCTTCTCAACAAGTAGAGCATGCTGCGTCCATCTTGCTAAAAAAAATAATAACACAAAACAAAGCGACAGAAGAAAGTTAATTTTAACATTTCTGTCAGAAATAGAGTTAATTCATGTGATCATGTGATTAATCACATTTTTCTGCATTAATCATGTACATAATTAATCACACAATGTATTTTGACTGTACAAACTCCTTTACCTTAACCACAAATGGTAACCTGAAAGGCGGTGCGGATTGTTATGCGGGATGTCCCGATCCAGGTTTTTGCACTTCCGATCCGATACCGATATTGTTTTTGCACTTCCGATCAGATACCAATACTGACCGATACTGGCCTATCCGAGGATGTATTAAAGGTTCAAGTTATTTAGCCTACTTAGTTGTCAGAATCATGTTGAAAAGGGTTTTAGTACTCTTGATAACAACTAGCCAGCTGAATTAGGGGAGTTTGAATAATACACAAAGGTTGGTAACAAGAAACTGACCTGTTTAATCAAGGATAAACACAAAATAGACAAAATTATACATGACAAACAGAAATGGCATCATTGAGCTAGGGCTGGGCGATATGGCTTTTTAATATTGCGATATTTTAAGGCCATATTGCGATACACAATATATATCTCGATATTTTGCCTTAGCCTTGAATGAACACTTGATGCATATAATCACAGCAGTATGATGATTCTATGTGTCTACATTAAAACATTCTTCTTCATACTGCATTAATATATGCTACTTTTAAACTTTCATGCAGAGAAGGAAATCACAACTAAAAAAATCACTATGTTTTTCATACGGTGTTGATCTGGAAATGTTTGCCTCGGCATTTTCATGGTGTGGGCGTGTGGCACCGAATGGAGATACGCGTCTCGACAGATGTTACAATATTTGAACAATGATGACGGAAACTGTTTTCGCTGTCGTGTCCGTGTGTCGAAAATTGTTATGCACTTATTTTTTTATTTGATTTTGTGCGTGGCATAGATTTGCCGTGCGCAGAGCGCAATTGCACAGGCGCGCACCTTAGCGGCTGCGCTAGCATCACAGCTAACGTTAGCCATGCTGCTACCTCTCTGCTCGGGGAGGACGTATACATATGTGACGTATGACGTGACAGTATGTGACGTATGACGTGACAGTATGTGACGTGTGTAAGAAGGTGCGCTTGCTGTCTGTGAGAGGGAGACACAGGAAAGAGTGAGAAGAGCCTGTCGTGTAATGTCCGCAGCTAAAAGCAACTGCGTGAGAATCCACAGACCTGTGGATGTGTTGAAGGTGTGCTGGAAAATGCGGAACGGAAATTAGGGAGCAGCAGAAAAGTGGAATGTATTATTTAAATCGGTGCGTTGGAAAACACGGACCGGAGTTTATTTTTTTAAACTGAATCTGGATCGGCATTTTCCCATGCCTTGCCGATACGCATTTTTTTGCAAATATCGGCGGCCGATCTGATCCAAATATCGGATCGGGACATCCCTAGTTGTTATAGTATATAGTGATCAGATCAATGTATACGTCGGTGTAAAGATGAGTGAGGAGACTCCGACTGATGAGCTCGCTGGCATATTTCACCTTAAACCCTGACTGGACTTAAGATAAAACTGTTGGCAAGTTTCGAGCAAACAAATGTAGTGCATTAATGTGAAACATTTTTTAAAATGTTCCTCGACAACATTCTGACAATAAAGTTGCATTTATGTTCACATACAGGGGTCCTTTTTAAGTTAATTTAAATTAATAACCTGTGATTAATTATGATGACTCCAAATTCAAAAGTGTGAAAAAAAACTAATAATTTTACAGCACTTATTTCTAAAAATATTTGTTTCGTTTTTTTGCTCACTTTTTGCCTCACAATGTTCATAAAAACAAAATGAGCATGCGTCATAGCCGCCCACTGCCACAAGTAGATTACAGTACTAGGGGGAACACAAGAGCCATAACAGAATCAGAACGCTGCCAAAACAGGAGTGTGAAGAATAGGGTTGTTTACATGTCACATCAGATGCTGCCGCAGGCATCGTCACACATCTACTTATCTGACTAAGGAATGCTGGGTGGCCCCGTGAGAGCACACACGGAAATATTGAAGAGTTAGTGTCAATATTCCGTTTTGCTTTGTTGTGCAGAAAAGCCCAACTCGAATAAATGTCGGATATTGTTTCAATTGTGAGTAATAAATCCACAGAGTCTGTGTTTAAGAGGCTCGTGATGCCATGAATGAATACAGTAGTAAAGTCGTACTATGCATGAAAACAGCTCATAATGGAAAATGGGCAGTCTGCTATCTAACTGAAGCAAGAAAAGCTGACATGTGACAAAGTTGTTTGAGCTACTAAATGACTAAAAGGCACAAAGAGGCTGACAGAATAACAAAAACACCCACAAGAGTTACAACCCTGCCCTCTATTAGGAACACAATGTAGATCTTAATGAAGGACTCCCCTGAGGCACAACCTTACGGCTCCACTGAGGATGTTCACTGTTAGAGCTCATTAAACGAACACGAGGGCTACCACTGACATGGCAAGTGCAAGGTGTTCTGTTACTAGACCAGATTTAGCTGTCACGCAAGACACATCTCTTAGCGCCTATTTACTAAGCGCACGAACAGCCGTGTTATTCCATTATGGAGTGCTGAAAGAAGTATTTGCATCAAATTTAACATGGAACGCAACACAGGTTTGTCTTTGTAACTATAATTAGACAATATTTACTGTACACTTTATTAGAGAAGACATATATTTATTTATTTTAGGCATGACAGTTAAAGTGGCGCTAAGGGGACCGCAGACATGAGGGACATGAGGGAAATGTTTGGAGGATAGATTATAATGCAGGATTGCCCTCTTGTGGCTGGCGTAAGGATAGCTTCTTTTTGCCACACTGCAACAATCAGACCGCTTCTATTTGGATAAATGTATTCTCTATTTAATGTGTAAGATTGTGTTGAAATTATTAGGGTGCGTACACATGTTAGACTTACCTCTCGACCCTTGTGTGTGACCAGGGCGGCCAGTGGTTTGGCATAGAAGCGACTGTAGCTAAATCCCAGGCAGCCATACATGCTGTTAGCCGTTAGTTTCAAAGCCTTCTGGCGGATGTCATACTGAAAGAGGCACACATTCATACAAAACAATGATTTAACAGCATTAACATGTTGTTATGTTTGCTTGTGTGAGCTGCAAGTGTGTGTGCATGTGTGTACCTGCAGGTAGAGGTCCGGGTTGATGTCATGTTGTTTCATCAGCTGTTTAACATGTTTGCGCCTTTCCACCAGCTTCCTGATCTCCTTGGGCAGGATTCCCATTTCCAGGTCACAATCTGGAATCTCTGGAATCTCTTCTGGCTGGTCCTCCTGTTGCCAAGGAAACAACATGATCATTTAAACATCTGCGCCTTGACAGTCGGTTGGTGAACCAAATCAGTCTGATTTTTCAAATAATCTGGTTTCTTCTACTATCACACTTACATGTGAAGTTCCAGTTTTCATTATAGCTTGTTTTTTCTAAGTGTGAATGTAAGTAGAGGAAGAGAATGCTACATGCTAGAGCTTGTAGCTGTCAAATCCAGACTGAACCAATAACAACAACTCTCCATTGCTTTGTAATGTATTAATGTGCTTTGGTTATTGTGGTTATTACAATCATCAGAGATAAACCACTTTTTTTTCACCATTTATAATACACACTATGGAGTGAATTATTTTGAAGTCTAAGTCTTATTGGTGGTTTGCATGTCTGACATTGTCTACATTTTTATATACAGACATATAATTCTTACATTATTAAATAAATTAAGACTAACGATGTTGCTTGTGGCTGTTTTGAATGAATGAAATCAAGGCAGATATACTCCATGTGATCTACCGCTATCCATTATTGTTTTCCAACTCTACGAAGGAAAAATACACGTAATATTTTGACTCTGTATTACTTCCATTGTGTATATAAAAAAGTTTTTGTGTCAAAATACAACTGTTTATAGGTTTCTCTCTACTGGCCAGTAGGGATTTTACGCTAAACGGTAGGGCTGTGAATGTTTGGGCACCACACAATCCGATTTGATTCTTAGGGGTAACAATTTGATTCAGAATCAATTCTCAATAAAAAAGATTCTCAATGAAAAATCAGTACTTTTAATGACATTGGGTGCCAGTTCTATGATTAACTACATTCCTCCATTAAATAGATAACAGCCGTGATATATTTGTACACTACTTAAACAAAGACTGGTTTTGTTAAATAAACTTCTACCCAAACATTTAATAAAGTCAAATACAAATAAGGCAACAAGAGAAGTATCCCACACTTCTGTTTTCTAAACTAAATCTGTACGGCAAATATGGGCATCTACTTCAACAATATAGTTTGCCTGAGTGGTTGGACAGGACAGATTTATAAAATAAACAAATAAATGTTTATTATAGATTTTTTTAATCGATTAAGAATTGTTCCAAATAAGAATCGTGATTTATTCTAAAATCGATTTAATTTTACACCCCTAATAAATTATTTAGTATTTATAACTGCGGTAAAACTCCTGACAGTCAGTATTACCGTTTTAAATAAAAATTATTGAAAACCGTGATTGATAACTGCACTTTTGATTAAGTCACGGACTGACAGGTGCCTATCTTAAATGCTAACATGAAAACAAGAAACATTAACGTGTTTCCCTATTAAGAAATGACATACCCAAATCGAAACACATTGCTGTCTGAGCAATTAAGCCATTCAATTGTGCACATTGAACCTACAAGATGTGCTCTCTTAAAACAGAGTGATCTATCTATATTCAGGGAATACACGATTGTGGTGCTTTTACGGTGTGTTCAAGGCTCGCTAAACAGAGTAGAACGCCACAACACCTGCCAGAAATAATAAATAATAATAAAAACTGTGTCTATTTATTTATTTATTTTAATTTTTAAAAATTACTTGGTCAAAAATTGTGTATACAATTTCTGAGCACATTCAACAATACTGCGATGGTAATGATAATTGTTATAATTTTGGGCACAATAACTGTAAATTGACATTTTCATATTGTAACCTACATACTGGTTACTGATGTGCTTGCGTCATGTCACAGATTTAAAGTGTCACTTTTAAAAGGGGAGGTTTTATTTTATAAGATATTTAAAAATGGACTTGTTTCAGCTTCTACATCTTTATTTTGTATACTTGTTGGTGTGAACAGTCCAACCACCCCTCGGCTTGTTCTTCTTTGCCTGTTAATAATGTTGTAAAGTTGGTCACCTCTAGAAATGGGCGCACAGATAACTTACTCCATGCCTAAGAGAATCGCATAATCAATCGCATGTCAGTGTGCAAACCCAATCGTTAAAAAAACAAACTCAATCAGATTAACGTGTTTCAATGCATCGTAGAAAGCTTATTTCAGGCCAAATTATTTGAGAAATCAGACTAATTTAGTGCATTGAAATGTACTGAATGAGGAGTGATTGTTAGACACAAAACCAAGACCGATTCAAGTCCACAAACACACACCTGATTCTGCTGTTGTGCACTGGAAATCTGCCGCTGCACGGTGGTGAAGCAGATATTGAATTCTTGGATGATGGACGGATACAGGCTGTTGAAATCGAGCAGCAGCACAAACTTGTCGTAGAATCCTGCAAGTTGAAGTAGCTTTCAGATAGTGCTGGGCGATTATATAATTGTGATTGATGATTGCGATTTATTTCAGTTTGATCACAATGATCAGCTGTTAGAATTTGTACCTCGATCAAACATGGCGGAAATGTCTGTTGGAAGATACCGCAATAGTTAACAGTAAAAAAGCAATGGTGCTCGGTATAATCCTGCACGGAACAACCCGCCTTTATTGACTGTTGTCCTGTGCGTGTCAATGAATGTGTGTGTGTGTTTGTGTGAATTTGTTTGGGTCTGTGTGAGCACGCAACCGTCCCTGTCCACCGTCGCGAAAGTCAGGCTCCTCAAGATGCAATTAATGATGTAATTAAAGAATGGCATGAAAACATATGGCTAACACTAGCATAGAAGTTGAAATAACATTTAAAAAGGATCAGCAATTTCGGTGACAGACTTTAGTCTCACTGTCTGCTGCAGCTCATGTTATGTTGTGTACAGTAATCCTGCCCTCAATGCGATCCCGCGTGCAGGCACATAATGTCTTTGTCTAGGCACATAATGTCTTTGTCTATTGGTCCTGACTAGGAGAATTAACACACCTACTAATTCAATCAGGAAAAAAGGACATTTTATATCAAAAATTTTTGAACTAGACTTTATGCGTTTGCTCTGATTTAACTCAGCAGATATAACGTGTACTAAAAAACATAGGAAACACTGCAGACACTTGGTTCAAAGAATTTGTGGATAAAAATATTTTGTTCCTGAAACAATCATTAAACATGTTGTATTTGTTGGTACACATTATTTTAATGTACCTCAAATTCAAACTACACTTTAATGTATTTTCATTAAATATAAGATGCATGTGTGGCTCGGTTGGTAGAGCGGCCGTGCCAGCAACTTAAGGGTTCCAGGTTCGATCCCCGCTTCCACCATCCTAGTCACTGCCATTGTGTCCTTGGGCAAGATACTTTACCCACCTGCTCCCAGTGCCACCCACACTGGTTTAAAATGTAACTGAGATAATGGGTTTCACTATGTAAACTGCTATATAAATATAATTCACTTCACTTCACAGAATTTGAGTTTTTAAAAACTCCAACATTTGGATCCCCGTTTGCTTTTTGCCAAGCCACTGGTGAGAAGCACTGGTGTAAACAAGTAATCAAAGAATACATCTAATAATTTACCATTTGAAAGTGTTGTTTAGTAAATGCTCACTTGAAAAAAAAATGTCTTATAGTATTCAGTACACCACTTGTTTACCGCAGAATGAAGTTTGTGATGACCAGCAAAATAACAAGAGAACTTTGAGAGGAAAAAAAGTTGTTCTCTTTACTCCCACAAAAGGTACCAAAAAAGAAGCGGAACCGTGTCCCTAAAATGGAGGTACAGACCGTAGCGTGGGTTACCTGTACAGTTGCACCTCTAGTAAACACAATTATAATTACAAGATACTGCAGTAGTAAACAGTAGGGCTGCAACAATCCTGCACGGGACTTTAATAAATAAATAAAAAGTTGTGATATTAATCAAGATCGAATGATTTTTTCCCTCTATCGCTCAGCCCTACTTTCAGAAACAATTTTATGTCCAAAAGATGATCTGTTCTCTCTTTACGATACACTCACCAACTTTAGGATCCAGCACCAGCCCTCCAGCATACGCAGCCTTCTTCTTACGCCTCCCTTTCCCGGCATCCACATCTTCTTCTCCATCAATCTAGAAAAACATCAGGAAGGTTTGTATCATGCCCGTCGAGGTCACAAGGAAGCTGTAACTGTTTAAATGTTACCATCTCCATCTGCGTTTTCTTAAAGGAGGGTTTGTCAGGGACAATGTAGTTCTTATCGTGGAAGGCGTGGAGCAACAGGAACTCATTCCTTTCCGACCGGCCGCCCATCAGAGTACGAGACTGCAGAGAAATACATTAATAATCCAGTATGACCGGCACTAAACTACAACTTTTAAATACGTCATAGGGGGAGGGGGAGTGATGCGATACCATGACATTGCCTGCAATGTTGGTGATCTGGAGCGCCAGCGGTAGCACGTTGAGCTCACACATTATCTGGAGGATCAGCTTGGCGTCAGTCCATGTGAGCTCCAAGAGGTAGAGCAGGTGCGGAGAATCACTGGTACACATAAAAAACAATACAATAAACACAAAGACAACATTATTATTTATCTACTCAACTCTGGAATCAAAAACTATTGAAAATATCCGTTATTTAAAATAGGTGACACTGCAACATCCTAACAATAATTGTTTATTCCAGTAAGCAGCAAAAAAGTTAGATAAACAATAAAAAATTTTGTAGTACCATGTTGACCTGAACATATTGTAAGACCTACCTTCCCTACACAAAAAAGACTCTATAAAAGACAAGTCGTCTTATATTCGGGGTCTAAATTTATACATGCAAACTAGAGGTGGGAATCTTTGGGCACCTCACAATTTGATTACGATCCAGGGGCTACAATTTGATTATAAATTTAATATATATAAATCTATAATTATTACATTTTACAACATATTATCATTACATTGTTAACATCCATCCATCCATCTATTTTCTACCGCTTGTCCCTTTTGGGGTCACGGGGGGTGCTGGAGCCTATCTCAGCTGCATTCGGGCGGAAGGTGGGTTACACCCTGGACAAGTCGCCACCTCATCACAGGGCCAACACAGATAGACAGACAACATTCACACTCACATTCACACACAAGGGCCAATTTAGTGTTGCCAATCAGCCTATCCCCAGGTGCATGTTTTTGGCAGTGGGAGGAAGCCGGAGTACCCGGAGGGAACCCACGCAGTCACGGGGAGAACATGCAAACTCAACACAGAAAGATCCCGAGCCCGGGATTGAACTCAGGACTACTCAGGACCTTCGTATTGTGAGGCACATGCACTAACCCCTGTGTCACCGTGCTGCCTACATTGTTAACATATTGTATATTATTATACGTCTACAAGACTTCTTCTTTGGCTACTGACGTATGCAGTATTGCTTCATTCCTCGTTTTTGGATGTCGTGTGCAAAGCATAGATATACATATGGAAGACTAGATAAATGAGACCTGTAGTCGCCTGCCAAGTGATAAAATAAATAAACGTCCGTACTTGGCACGCAGGCATCCCTGATTTAATTGTCTTGCCTTGTAAAACCACAGAATTTTCAGACACTACACCCAGTTACCATAAACTTGCGGCTCAAAGATGTGTGTCATCTATCTATTCATTCATACACTGAACAAAAATATAAATGCAACACTTTTGGTTTTGCTCCCATTTTTCATGAGTTTAACTCAAAGATCTAAAACCTTTACTATATACACAAAATACCTATTTCTCTCACATATTGTTCACAAATCTGTCTAAATCTGTGCTAGTGAGCATCTCTTCCTTGCCGAGATAATCCAATCCACCTCGCAGGGGTGGCATATCAAGACGCTGATTAAACTGCATTATAATTGCACAGGTGTGCCTCAGGCTGGTTTTTGCCTCTGCGATCGCCAAAGCCAAGCGCCGTTTGGCTTGTCGGTACATGTCCGCTACTTCCGAGTCCCATGAGCCAATAGGACCTGATATGACTTCTTCAGCTAGACGGTATCCCCCACCTCTGAAACCAGCGGGTTCTGGAATTACCGCCACGACAGGCACCAACCACCTTACGTCCACCTCGACAAAAGAGGTACGGAACATGGTCCACTCAGACTCAATGCCCAGCGCCTCTCTCGTGACATGTTCAAAGTTCTTCTGGAGGTGGGAATTGAAACTCTATCTGACAGGAGACTCCGCTAGATGTTCCCAGCAGACCCTCACGATGCGTTTGGGCCTGCCAGGTCTGTCCGGCATCCTCCCCCACCATCGGAGCCAACTCACCACCAGGTGGTGATCGGCAGAATGCTCCGCCTCTCTCTTCAACCAAGTGTCCAAAACATGAGACCGCAAAGACTCAACTACAAAATCAATCTTCGAACTGCAGCCTCGGGTGTCCTGGTGCCAAGTGCACATATGGACACCTTTATGTTTGAACATGGTGTTTGTTATGGACAATCTGTGACGAGCACAAAAGTCAAACAACAAAACACCACTCGGGTTCAGATACGGACGGCCATTCTTCCCAATCACGCCTCTCCAGGTTTCACTGTCGTTGTCTATGTGAGTGTTGAAACCACCTAGCAGCACAAGGCTATCACCTTAGGGAGCACTCTCCAGTACTTTCTCGAGGGAATCCAAATAAGACTGGTACCCTGACCTGCTGTTTGGTGTGTAAGCACAAACAACAGTCAGGACCCGTACCCCCACCCGCAGAATGAAGCTACCCTCTCGTCTACTGGGTTAAACTGCAGCCTAAAGGCTCTGAGTCGGGGGGAAAAAGTATTCCCACCCCAGCCCGTCGCCTATCACTGCTTGCAACACCAGAGTGGAAGAGAGTACAGCCCCTCTCATGAGAACTGGTTCCAGAGCCCTTGCTCTGCGTCGAAGTGAGTCCAACTATGTCCAGCCGTAACTTCTCCACTTCGCGCACCAGATCAGGCTCCTTTACCCCCCAGCGAGGTGACGTTCCAAGTCCCAATAGCTAGCTTCTGTAGCCGAGGATCGGACCACCAAGGGCCCTGCCTTTGGCTTCCACCCAGCTCACATTGCGCCCGACCTCTATGGCCCCTGCTATGAGTGATGAGCCCATTGGAGGGAGGACCCGGGTCCTATGGGGACAGGCCCAGCCACCAGGCATTTGCCATCGAGCCCCACCTCCGGGCCTGCCTCCAAAAGGGGTGACCCGCGTCCAGGCGAGGAAAAATCTGAGTCCTAGTTTTTTCTTTTTCATCAAGGTCTTTGAGTGTTCAATTAAAGTGTAGAAAATGTTTTTTTTCTTTTCTTGTTTCACTACTTCACATTCAAGCTAGCTTAGCGCTGCAGCTAGCATAACTTGTCCTCTCCTCTCTCCTCCGGATGGGTCCACACTAAACCAGCTAACACATAACGGTAAAAGAATATTAGCTAGGACAAGCGGTAGAAAATGGATGGGTTCTCCCATTGTTTGTTAGAAATAACGTTTAAAAAGAGCAATAGCATCGATGACGCATTTTAGAACTGTGTATATTACTTCTTTTAGCAAACGTAAATAATAGATTTTTTTTGTCCATCGATTCATGAATCTCCCAGGGAATTTATAATTTTTCCCACTTCTCGCACAAACTTATTGGAGGCGCCAAACGTCTTCTCCCCAAGTGTGTCAGTTTTCTTCCTATCACACGCCAACTGACTTGAAGAGATTCAGCCACAGCCCACTCAAAAAAGCAGCTCAAAACTTGAGTAAGTTGGCAAACAGAGGAGGAGTTATTATAAAAAATGTTGTGTATTATGACATAATATATCATGTTCTATTGCTTAAAAAAGATTAATTTATTCAAGATGTATTTAAAAATACAACTACATGCATTATAATGCCAGACAAACTATTAATATCTGGGGGCTTTTCTTTTCTTTGACCTACTGATAAGTTGCATATTCATGATAGTACAGCTGTGAGGACGTCATCGCAATGATATGAAAAACACCTGTAAAGATTCCTGATGCTCTCTTGTGGGACGGTAGCTCTCTCCGTCTTTAGCACCTGTGTAGCCAGTTCAGTCAAATGATAACTCTTGCAGCGGATCAGTTCCTTGGCGGAAATTTCTGTGTCGCACACAAGACGGCCACAGGAGGCGCTCTTCCCGACAAAAGCGCTGCGGCCCTGCAAAAAAATTGCGCCTTTTTACTGTTAACACCTCCAAAAAACGACACACAGTTAGTCCATTGTGACATGTTGTCCTCACCCCTAGTTTGGGCATGTTGGCTCTCCTGAGACGTCCGATCTTGGACCAGTGGGGAACTTTGCAGTGGTTAATTCGCTGCAGAAGCACTTCCAGGTCAAAACCAAAAATGTCATGACCCTTTAGAGGACAAGAAGAAAGATTGTTTGACATACACAACACATTTAAAGATAAATTCAATAAATATGAAACACTCACCACAAGGACATCTGGATCGATTTTGTGCATCTTGGCCAGAAAGAAGCCGAGTAGAGTGCGCTCTGTAGTTGCAATCTCCACTTTTCCGTTCTAAGAGAGACGACATATTACATTTGTTGGAGCCAACTATCACGAAAGAGCAACTAAAATGTATACTCATTTGTCAAAAATAAGCATCATCAAAAACGTTGAAGCTTAAATTCGGCTCTTGTATGGGATCTTATTAAAGAGTGTAAGCGTCAATATTGGGATATTTTACATGTACAATGGTGTGTACATTATATTCAAAATCAGAGCACACTTAGATGATGGAGGACAATGTTGTTTTAATAGCCTGTGCACATCATAAGGCGCATGCAACGAAACCAAAGCTCACAAATAAATAACATCATTTTTGGTCGTTAAATACCGTATATAAAACATAATAATGTTGCACATTGATGAACAAAACCCAAAACCAGTGAAGTTGGCACGTTGTGTAAATCGTAAATGAAAACAGAATGCAATGATTTGCAAATCCTTTTCAACTTATATTCAATTGAATAGACTGCAAAGACAAACTTTTTTTTTTGCAAATAATCATTAATTTAGAATTTAATGGCAGCAACACGTTGCAAAAAGTTGGCACAGGAGCATTTTTACCACTGTGTTACATGGCCTTTCCTTTTAACAACACTAAGTAAACGTTTGGGAACTGAGGAGACCAATTTTTGAAGCTTTTCAGGTGGAATTCTTTCCCATTCTTGCTTGATGTACAGCTTAAGTTGTTCAACAGCTCCCTATTTTACACTTCATAATGCGCCACACATTTTCAATGGGAGACAGGTCTGGACTACAGGCAGGCCAGTCTAGTACCCGCACTCTTTTACTACGAAGCCACGCTGTTTTAACACGTGCAGAATGTTGCTTGGCATTGTCTTGCGGAAATAAACAGGGGCATCCATAAAAAACACGTTGCTTGGATGGCAACATATGTTGCTCCAAAACCTGCATGTACCTTTCAGCATTAATGGTGCCTTCACAGATGTGTAAGCAGTGTTGGGTTAGTTACTGAAAACCAGTAACTAGTTACAGTTACTAGTTACTTTATTTCAAAAGTAACTCAGTTACTAACTCAGTTACTTACACCAAAAAGTAATGAGTTACTGTGAAAAGTAACTATTTACGGTAGTTACTTCTTTTTTTCTTCTTTTTTTTTTTAAAGCTCCCTTAATGCCCTTTTTGCCTTCATTTCAGTACTGTTATTGCACTGGAGAATAATACAATCTGTTGATCAACTTGACATACATTTTTATTTTCCTTTTAACATAATGAATGAAAAACAGTGCAACATAAAAAGGCATTCCTCCTTTCTTTAAACTTGGACCAATGACCATTAATAAAAAACAAGTTTAAGTGCAACATAAGAAGAAACATCATCTTCCTTGAAACATAGGTAGTGAAATAAAGCCTGACATCTGGAGTGATGCTGCTGTCTTCCACACTTGGAGCCATGGATTGTAGAATACTTGTTTTCAGTGGCAGGATCATTGACACAGATGGTGAAGTTTCAGTGCTCAGTAGAGATGGAACACTTTTAAGCACCTGGAGGACCTCATCTGCCACTCTCACATCATCATCAGACAGGGTGACATTTGTCTTCAGGGTGTTGTGGGTCAATGCAGAGTATATAGCTGCCTGCTGCTCCAACATATCATAAGTGGAGTTCCACCTCGTTGGGACATCATGTATGAGCAGGCAGCTTTAGCATTTCTTGCTTTGTCTTAAGCACATGAGCAGCTGTTGTGCTTGGGTGGAAGTAAGAAACCTTCCTGATCCTCCCAAAGAGGCACTCCATCCTATTGACTGAGATTCCCTTCTGTGATGCCAAATTCACTACATGTGCAAATTAAGCACCTATCTGTGGTCCCAGTCCTGCATCATTCTCTGTAATTATTAGATTTTTGGCATTATCACGTGTGACTGGGATATCTTTATCTTCCATTCCTCCACTGCTTGTGTCAGTACCTGCGCAAGGTGACTCTCGTAGAGGGGGCGTGTCTTCTCATCTCCCAGTCTGCTGTGATGAAGTGAGCGCTTATAGTTCCGCTGGACGTCCACCCGTCTGTCATGAGCGCAACAGCTGATGCTCGGGATAGTTCATCCACAACTTTTTTCTTCTCCTGCTCATAAAGATCTGGCACAATCTTATTGCTGAAGTGGGTGCGCGACGGGATGTCGTAACGTGGTTCAAGCACGTTCAGCATGTTTTTAAAACCCTCGTTTTGCACAACCGAGTCTGCACTTATAAACACACCGATTCAATGGCGGGGGCGTTCAAGCTCGTCCGTTACTCCGCTCGCCATGACCACGCTGTGTGTGGACTGAACGTGACAACAACTCTTTTTTTTTTTGTTTCATCTATCAAACCGCGGATCACCTCCCCCCACACACACACACATAGACCGCGCCTCTTTTCTTCTCTCCGGCTTGTGACAGAGGAAGATTCAGAAGAACGCGACACCGCAGCGCTTCTGTTTCTAGCCGATACTACATCAAAAGTAACGTAAAATAACGCAGTAACGCATCATGTAGTAACGGTAACTAAATTACTGAATTAAAAAAAATAACGCGTTAGATTACTAGTTACCGCCGAAACTAACGGCGTTACAGTAACGCGTTACTTTGTAACGCGTTAGTCCCAACACTGTGTGTAAGTTTCCCATTCCTTGGGCACCAATACACCCCCATACCATGACAGATGCTGGCTGTTGAACTTTGCGCCTATAACAGTCAGAATGGTTCTTTTCCTCTTTGGTCCGGAGGACATGACATCCACAGTTTCCAAAAACAATTTGAAATGTGGACTTGTCAGACCACAGAACACTTTGACACTTTGCATCAGTCATTCTTAGATGAGCTCGGGCCCAGCGAAACCAGCGGCATTTCTGGGTGTTGTTGATAAATGGCTTTCGTTTTGCATAGTAGAGTTTTAACTTGCACTTACAGATGTAGCGACAAACTGTAGTTACTGATAGTGGTTTTATGAAGTGTTCCTGAGCCCATGTGGTGATATCCCTGGTGATGTCATTTTTTGATGCAGTTACCGTCCGAGGGATCGAAGGTCACGGGCATTGCCGCTTACGTGCAGTGACTTCTCCAGATTCTCTGAACCTTTTGATGATATTACGGACCTTGGATGGTGAAATCCCTAAATTCCTTGCAATAGTTCATTGTGAAATGTTGTTCTTAAACTGTTCGACAATTTGCTCAAGCATTTGTTCACAAAGTGGTGACCCTCGCCCCATCCTTGTTTGTGAATGACTGAGCATTTCATGGAAGCTGCTTTTATACCCAATCGTGGCACCCACATGTTCCCAATTAGCCTGTTCACCTGTGGGATGTTCCAAACAAGTGTTTGATGAGCATTCCTCAACTTCCTCAGTCTTTTTTGGCACTTGTGCCAGCTTTTTTGAAACAAGTTGCAGGCATCAAATTCCAAATGAGCTAATATTTGCAAAAAATAACGTTTTCCAGTTCGAACGTTAAGTATCTTGTCTTTGCAGTCTATTCAATTGAATATAGATTGAAAAGGATTTGCAAATCAATGTATTCTGTTTTTATTTATGATTTACACAACGTGCCAACTTCACTGGTTTTGGGTTATGGACATGTCAGCTTTTTGTTATTAGCAGGATGCATGATCAATATTGGACGGATAATTATCATGCCGATATCAGGAATTAATGACATCACATCGATGAATCCATTAAATATTTAAAAATAGCGCCAATAACCATCCATCCATCGATCCATTTTCTACCGCTTATCCCTTTCGGGGTCGCTGGAACAAATAGCTGAAGGTGGGTTAGGTTGAGCAAATCAAGCTATTATTTTCTCCAACTTGCATCATAAACTTCTTCTGAGCTCATTGTAAACAAACCTGGCATCGATTGTTTGGGACTTATTGTTTCCGATAAAATACATTTTCAAGAGGACAAATACATTGCGCGTCAACACATCAAACCTTATCAGCTCTGAAACACCAGCATCACTATGACAGTGTTTTGAAAGCCTGCAAAGTAGGGTTGAACAGTATACCGGGATTTTAAAAAAATATCGCTGTACCAATTAATTAAAAACGGTACCATACTGCTTTTGAAAAATACTGTTTAGTTTTTTTTCATGTGCATGATGTGCGCCGCGGGGACAATGCTGGAAATACAAGCCACGGCGCATGTTAGTCAACACACGCACTCACAGCATTTGCAAGCATTAACAGTGTGAAGACAGATGAGGGAGAATGGACGTATTTTGGCTTTAAAACTAACGATAAAGGTGGAGCTATAAACACTGCTCTTCAAGGAGTGCTTTTAAACATAGCTAGCGAATAGTTAGCTAGCGGCTAACGTCTCTCTGTAGTGTTTTAGCTACTTCTAAATCACAAATCCTTGCCTCCGTGGCGACAAATAAACTACGTTTCTTACAAATATCATTCCTGCAGGACGAGGAATAGCTAATCATGCTTCACTACACGCTGTAGGAGGATACGATAGCTAACAGCTAACAGCAAGCTACAGCTCCTGAATGTAAACAAAAGTGTGGGTCTACACAGATATCGATTGTAACGTTATCAAGTACAAGAGCCATATTTAGGCAAGGCAAGGCAGCTTTATTTGTATAGCACTTTTCATACACAAGGCAGACTCAAAGTGCTTCATAGACAACAAAGTGAAATGAAAGAAAATAAAAGCAAAATTAAAATGCAGACAATAAAAATAAAAACAGTGCGGACGTTAAAAGTTAAAATTAAAAGATTTAGCTGAACGCTAAGGTGAACATAAAAGCTTTCAGTCTAGTTTTAAAAGTAGTCAGAGTTGGGGAAAGTCTGACTTCTTCAGAAAGTTTATTCCAGCTATTTGTTGCATAGTGACTGAATGATGCTTTCCCTTGATTTGAGTTTACTCTGGGAATCGCTAACAGATTGGTCTCAGAAGATCTTAGTGATCTCGAGGGCTTATATAGTGGGAGCATATCAGTGATATACTTCAGCCCTAGACCATGTAGTGATTTATATGTGAGCAGGAGGATTTTGAAATCAATTCTCTGATGTACAGGGAGCCAATGTAAGGATTTAAGAATTGGTGTAATGTGCTCACATTTTTTGGTCTTTGTTAGAATTCTAGCAGCAGCGTTCTGAACAAGCTGTAGCTGCCTGACAGTTTTTTTGGGAAGACCTGAAAGGAGACCATTACAGTAGTCTAGCCTACTGGTAATAAAGGCATGTACACGTTTTTCTAAGTCTTGAGCTGACATGAGCCCTCTAAGTCTTGTTACATTTTTGAGGTGATAGTAGACCGATTTTGTTACTAATTTGATGTGACTGTCGAAATGTAAATCAGAATCTAAATAACCCCAAGATTTCTGGCTTCATTTGAGGTTTTCAGGGACAGTGATTGAAGGTGTTGGATGAATTTAAACGTTTCTTATTTAGCACCAAAAACAATTATCTCAGTTTTATCTTCATTTAGTTGTAGGAAATTTTGGCACATCCAGTGTTTGACTTGCTCAGTGCACTGGCACAGAAGATCTATGGGGCGATAGTCATTTGGTGATAGCGCTACATAGATTTGGGTGTCATCGGCATAGCAATGATGGTCAATGTTATTATTTTGCATGATTTGTCCTAGTGGGAGCATATAGATGTTAAATAAAGTCAGCCCCAAGATTGAACCTTGGGGGACTCCACACGTTACGTTGGTTGGTTCTGATACAAAGTGACCAATGGAAACAAAATAGTTCCTATCTTGTAGATATGACTTGAACCAGCTTAAAACTGTGCCTGAGATCCCCACCCAGTTTTCCAACCTGTCCAAAAGTATTGAGTGGCCGACAGTGTCAAATGCAGCACTGAGGTCCAATAGCATTAATACTGAAGTTTTGCCAGAGTCTGTGTTTAGACGGATGTCATTTATAACTTTAAGAAGGGCCGTCTCTGTGCTATGAAGAGGTCGAAATCCTGACTGGAAGTTGTTGTGGCAGCCAGTAGAAGCCAAGAAGTGATTTAGTTGTTGGGGGACAACTTTCTCAATTATTTTACTGATGAATGGTAGATTTGAAATTGGTCTGTAGTTGTTGATAACAGAGGCATCTAGGCTCCGCTTTTTTAGAAGAGGTTAAATGACTGCAGTTTTGAAAGCCTTCAGGAAATTGCCCGATTGAATAGAATTATTAACTATTTGCAATACGTCTGTTGATAGGCAGTCAAAAACATTCTTAAAGAAGTTGGTAGGTAAAACATCAAGGCAGCAGGTGGATGACTTTAGAGCTGTCACCGTTTCCACTAGTTTTAGAGTCATGGCATTAAAGCTTGCCATCATTGCTGTGTTACTTTTGCCTAAATGGGGTGGTGATCCAACTTTTTTGCTTGAGATATTGATGGCGCGTCTGATGCCTTCAATTTTATCAGTATAAAAGAATGCAAACTCATTGCATTTCTGCGTGGAATGGAGTTCGGCTGGTATTTGTGTTGGGGGTTGGTCAGTCTGTCAACGGTTGCGAATAGGGTTTTGGCCTTATTAGTGTTGCTGTTTATGATATTGGAGAAGAATATTTCTCTAGCACTTTTTAAGACTAAATTGTAGGCGTGGAGGCTCTCTTTATAGATGTCATGGTGAATATGAAGTTTTGTATTCCGCCAGATTCGTTCAGCCTTCCTGCACTCCCTTCTCTGGGCTGTTACAACAGCAGATTTTTTCCAGGGTGCCTTTTGCTTACCAGAAATCGTTTAACTGTAACAGGTGCAATGATATCTATGATATTCACAATTTTGGAATTAAAGTTGTTTACAAGATCATCAGCATGACATGGGTTTAGAGGCGGTAGTGAGGAGATGGCGTTTTAAAGAGGACATTAGCATGTTCATTTATGTACCGCTTTTTGACATTTAGTCAATACTAAAATGATTACATCGAGAGTTTTTTAATCATCTCAATTTTTTTTTTTACTATATTCATGTATGACATGGTATTGGATCGATACCCAAATTTGTGACATCACGTAAAAGACTTATCTAGTCTCCAAACAACAAAAGAATAAGTGCTTCCTACATTTGAACAGAAATGTAGATGTAACATGTTAAAACAGAAATAACCAGATATTAACAGTAAATGATCAAATAGATTAATAATGCATCCTTTTCTAGAGCTTGTCCTTCATCATTTTGACAAAATAATACAATGAGAAATTACACAATAAGTGACTGCATACATCGGCAGCAAAATTAGGGGAGCCTTTGTAACCTTTTTGCTTATTTACTACTAAAAGTGAAGTGAAGTGAATTATTTTTTATATAGCGCTTTTCTCTAGTGACTCAAAGCACTTTACATAGTGAAACCCAATATCTAAGTTACGTACATTTAAACCAGTGTGGGTGGCACTGGGAGCAGGTGGGTAAAGTGTCTTGCCCAAGGACACAACAGCAGTGACTAGGATGGCGGAAGCGGGGATCGAACCTGCAACCCTCAAGTTGCTGGCACGGCCGCTCTACCAACTGAGCTATACCGCCCAGTGAAGTTTTGTATCATCTTCACTATATTATTTAATGCCAAAATTGTTACTTTGTTGCATTGAGAAACGTGTTTAATGTATCATGATATTTTTATGTCAAAATAAAGCCAATAATGCCATTTTTGTGGTGCCCTTATTTAGAAAATTATCGAAACACATTTGGTACCGTTACTAAATTATTCGTATCGGGACAACTCTACTACAAAGTAGGGCTGCAACGATTAGTCAACACTGTCGACAATCAAATTTGTCGCCAACAATTATATTTTATCACTTGTGTTTTTCCGGGCGAAATCAGGTCCACATCGCCACTCGCAAAAACATTGCCAGTGCTAACATGTGAAGTGTGAGGATATTTTCTCTTATTTTATTTAAAAACATGAATACCTTGCTCAATTTGCAAAGCGAACCTTGTTTGTATGGCAGTACATGTGTGATACGTGAGCATTTAAAGCGGAGTCATTATGTCGGATTACTGGAGGGAGGATGCATCTCAACCGCAATAAGAGTGTTAGCTTATGCTTTGCTAGCTAGCTAACAAGTGTCAGACGAAGTTGTGTGAAAAATAACTTTCACTATCATTTTATCCAAAGTAAGCCATCTAAAATTTGTCTACATCAATTTAAGTACTTTTTAAAGCAGCGTCAATTTGCAATGCCATTAAAAAGGGCACAATAGGAAAGTTGCGCGTGCGAACAAACAAACAGAGAGAGACAGGGACCAATGCGGAGGTATCATAAGATTAAACATACAATCTATTGAACAGCCAACATTTTAAAAATTAATCAAAAATACAATTCTACACATTGAGTCTATTAGTGCTAAAACTGCCAAGAGTTAATCAATGGTCAATATACCAGTGTGCAGTTTTTTAAATATTATCCCAAAATGCTTATTTTCTTTTTAAGAAAGTTAGATTTTTGTGTTTTGTTGTTTGTTTTCATTGCTGCTGTTTTAACTGTTTCATTTAAATAGCAATTTGCCTTTCTTTTCTTTTAAATGGACATTTTATTAGTCATTTAAATTTGTGCAACAGTTGACTGAGCAGCAGTTACAGTAAAAATAAATATCTATGAATAAGTCATATTTGTTGTTCTTAAGCACATGCCCTAAATAACTTGCTACATTTAGAAGAAAATTAGGCCCATTAAAATAATCGTTGACCAAATCGTTGACTATCAAAATAATCGTTAGTTGCAGCCCGACTACAAAGACACCTGCTGCTAATGAAGCTGCCCCAAAGCCAGCCGAAGAGAAAGGTTTGCACATACTACATTTAAAAAAACCAATACGTTAATCAGTTATCAGAATCCTTCTAGAGAAGTAGGAAGCTTTCTGTATCTGTATTTGCTTGAAAAAACAACATTGTACATCACAAATTTTTAGTGTCAAAATGAACCTTTCCCCATTATTTTACAGCGATTTGCTCTTTTATTCCATTTTTTATGTGTTTTTTTTTTGTCTTAATATTTTTAGAATTTGCGAAGGGCCATTACATTTTTTTGCTGTGGCTGCACTTTGGACACCCTTGATCAAACTTATTTTTTTCTATAGGCCAAGAAAGATTTCCTTTGCCAACTCACCTTCTTTCTCACGGCATCATTGAAGTCAAAGGGGAAGATACAGTCGTTAGGTTTAGTCACCACTGGAAAGAAAATTGAGATTTAGGATAGGTGCTCTGATCACATCTTATCTGTAATGCGCACAAAACGATTGTGAGAAGCTCACCACAAAAATGAGTTTGATAAGGAGGTTGAGGTGGCGCTTTGTCCATATGAAAGCCATAGTGGACGAGCGCAGCCAATGACACAATCTGCACGAGGGGAAAGACACCAGTAAGTTAGAGAAAAGTCTACAGTAAGGTTTAAATCAAATAGGGCAGCGAGGTGATCATGCTGCTGAGCACTAGGACCTCATTATGATGGCTCTTGGGGTTCTGGATGGTCTTGAGACTGATGGACATGACAGTGACAGGTGGCGGTGCCAAGTCTTTGACCACGGTGACCAGATCAGCCCTCAGAGCGAGCGCCTCCACTTTGCACCAGCTGACCGCCTGATTCAGTAACTCTATTGCACCAAAATATTTGAAATAGTAAAAATAAATACTTCCACAACATTTAATTCAAAAAGGCGCTTCTCACGAGGTGTCTTGATGTCCAGCCAACATGGCCCTTTAATCTTCCTACTGAGGAGGAAATGTTCCAAGCTGGAGGTGTTGGTTCCGAAAATGTGTGAGAATGTTGCCCCCTTAAGGCCAGACGGAAAAGCAGGGCACTCAGCCTGTCAGGAACAAAAGATCAAAAAGAGGATTTGTATTAGAGGTGTGTTATTCCTGCTATGCCTGCATTTACTCACTGAATAGCGGACTTCGAGGTACTCTGATTGTGTGGGCACGTCTGGAATTTCAAACGCGTAGTTCTTCTCCACATTCTGCAGATGGTCAAGAGAGAAGCAGCCATAGACATGACACACAAAAAAATCCTGTTGTATGTTGACAAGGTTGAAAGAAAAATACCTTGGACTTGAACTTCATGATCTTGAACCTGTCAGAGAGCTCACTGAACTCCTGGTAGACATCCATCATTTCAACAGGCGTATTGGACACTTCCCCTGTCTTGGGGTTCACTCTCTGTGGAAAGAAAAGACCAACACTTTAAGGGGAACTGCATTTTTGGGGAATTTTGCCTATCACTCACAATACCTATGTAAGACAAGAACAAATGTTTTTCTTTTTATTGTGCATTGTAAGTAGTAAAATACTGCAAGTACGAGGTGGCTAACGGGAGTATACTATTGTGCCTATAAAGCCCTCTAAAAAAACATCCAAAAACCGCCAACATACATTTACATCTCGTGACCTGAATATTGACCAAGTACCGTATTAGCAATGTTGTTATTATTAGCGCTAAGCTTATGCTGCTATGTTGACAAATTGACCCGGCAAACTGCTGTTGCATTGCTTCTAAACTGGTGAAAGTTAAATCTGGATTTTAAATCATGTCTCTCACCTGGACAGTAGAAGGATGTGGCCATCAACCGAGAAGTTGGTCAACTTTAACATTTAACTTAGACCCCGAGATGGCGAGAAAAACAGGAAAAAAACACACTCTTTTGCGACACTGTTTTTTTAACCCTTTGCGAGAATTATGATTAATTGTTCTTCTAAACGTGAAGATATATGAACATCCAATCAGTCAGCATCCAAGTGAGATCAAACATTGTACTAATTGTGGTTGTTTTATTATGTTCATAGTTTGTATATCTTGTTTAGCACTTAGCAATACTGCTACATGATGTTTAGCGTTCACTAAAGCTGCATCTGTTTAGCACACAGCTTCTAAGATCAGTGGATCATCTTCCATATATTCAGGCTCAAAAATATAATGTTCTGGATCATCATTGCCCCAAAAAAGTTATAAGTCTCCCATGATTCGTAGTATTTGTCATTGTTGAGGGGAAGCGCGAATGTTGCGATTTGACTGTGAAATTAATACGTCGCTGTATGCTTTAAATGACATAAATCTGTAAATTTGACATGTTATTATGAATATGCCTGTTATTTTATTAAATGTATACTTACAGCATGTATATTTAAAATGCTAATGGAGTTTTTTTGGAAGATTTTAGAGTGCTTTATGGGCGCAGTAGAGCGACTTCCATAGGCTCTATTGATAACTGATTATTGCTAGCCTTTAATTACTAGTTAAGAGTGCATAAACAAAGAAAAACATATAGACTATGTGTCTGTCTTACATAAGGATTGTGAATTATAGACATTTAAAAAAAAAAGCAGTTCCCCTTTAAAATTAATTCTAGTTATCCATCCATCCATTTTCTACCGCTTGTCCCTCTCGAGGTCGCGGGTGAATTCCAGTTAAAACATGAATATATACACACTCAGCCGCTTCACCATTAGGTTCACACGCACAATCCAAAAGTATCAGGTACAGGAGATCTGCATTTACAATGACAACAGTCAAGGAAATATCACTGTACGGACACAAACCCCTTTTTAACCATGTTTCAATATCCGTGAAATCTCATTAATCATATTGTATTCTCAGGTACTGACGACCACTTTATTGATCATTGTTATGCAAAAAGCATCCTGTTTGCTAACCTAACCAAGATTTTTCGGTGTGTGTGTCATGGCTACAACTCTAAATATTACCGATATGTGTGTGAGTGACAGAAAAAAAAGCTTGCTTGGGGAAATGTTGTTTGGAGCCACTTGCTGGTGTGCAAGTATAAATCTCTTGTTTTTTCGGGGTATATTTGTTTTTGCACATTAATTTAACAGTAAGTGTGCTGTGAATGGAGACCTGCTTTTTAAGAATGCACCTGGCACTTACTTGAAAAAACTAGACACTGTATATCACTGTGCCTTATGTTTTATTACTGGTTGTGGAAATCTTGTCCACCACTGCACTTTGTATGCAAAGGCAAACTGTCCATCTTTAACTGCCCGAAGACTTTCTCGATGGATAGTTTTTATATATAAATATCTTCTTGGACTTGTCCCCACCTATCTGTGTTCTTTTGTGTGTAGAGGCTCTAGTCATTAAAGCCTACACTCACAAGATGTCCTCCACATTCGCCACACCTTGTGTGTGTGTGACAATCATTGGTACTTTAACTTTGTCTCTCACATGTTGGTTCCTAGAGCCAACACAGATCTTGGTAAAAAAAAAAAAAAAAACCTTCAGTTATGCTGCTCCCTGGTCATGGAATGACATCCAGAAAGATATGAGGCTACCAGAATTGATCACTTTGGGGCAGTTTAAGTCAATTTTAAAAGATCGAGAAACCAGTTCTCTTGGGCAATGTACTTGCTTTTAAATTGAAATATTACGTAATAGTTTTCAATTATTTTTGATCTGTTGTGGTATGACTGCTGTTGTTCTGTTGTATTGTCTTGTTGTAACTATTATTGTAACTTTGTATATGCCGCCCTCTTTGTCAGGTCGCGCTTGAAAAAGAGATTTTAATCTCAATGAGTCTTTACCTGGTTAAATAAAAGGAAATTGAATTGATTGATTGTGCTGTTATGCTTGTAGTTTGTGAAAGGGCGCATCATTTTGTGAGCAGAGAGGTCAGACTGTAGAAATGCCGAGTAGAAAACGTACATATTCACGCGGCAAGATGTACATGGTGCGTTCAATGTTCCTGACAGAGACGCAGCAGCTCGTGTGGGACTGGGCCGACTCGATCCACACTTTTCCGAACAGGTACACCACACCTGCGCGACAGCCAAGTGCACTTAGATTAGTGTGCGCTTTAAGAATAGGGACATGTATCATGGATGTGCAGTATTTGGCTTTACCTGGTTGGCTGTAAGGGTCTTCAAAAGCATCCAGCCAGTAGAACCTGAACACCTGCTCGCCGTTGACGCCCTCCACCAGTGGCAGCTTGCTAGAGTCCACCTGCACCTCTGCAGGAGCCTCTGTGACGGGACCTTCCTCATCCTCCTGACCCCAAAAGCCTCCAATTTTTCTGCATCCAGAAATACATTTCGAGCAGAGATTATGAACATGCTTTCTTATAATTTTGAGACAATCAGAAACAAACACAGCATTAACATAGTTTAACTTGAAATATTTCTGATCCACAAAACACCAAAAAGTCAACAAAACACATTACGTATCTTTTTTAAATTATTTACATGTAAAGAATGCATCAAAATAATTAACATGGAATGCAGCATGGACCCCAAAAACAACAGAACTGCAATTAATGCATAAATAATGCCACTATAATCTTGTTCACCTTATAATCTAACTAATTATTGTTGATTTTAATTAAAAATATGATTTTATGCAATATCTTCTTGAGCATCAGGTATACGGAAAATACACCTGATATGTCAGTTTTAGTCTACTGTGTCTACAGGAGATTTAGTAATGTTTTCCAGTTCTTAAGTCTGTAAAATAAGATGGGCAAGTTGCTCTTCCTGTGCCTAGACAATGTCAGCAAAACTACTCTACTGCACATGTTGAAGGGTGAACACCAGCACGTTCCCACACAGCATCCCAAAGCATGACGTTTGACACTTTCGATCAGGGGAGTCATGTGCAAGCTCAACAAGTTTGGAGGAACTACCTTCTAGCAGAAAACGCAGTGGTCTACCTCAACCAGGACAGGGTAGAAGAGGAACACAAGTTTAACAATAGCAAGGCCCAAACAACACTAAAGTGATGCTAACTATGAAAGCAATAAAACGATCACTTACTGTACAACGTCTGCTCTCATCGGGATCCCGTCTGTTAGGATGTTCTTATACTCCCATTTAGATTAAGTAATCATGATCCACGTGAAGGGTAAACTTTTTTTTTTTAAAGTACCGCGGATGAACAACTTTTTGTGTCTTTCTCTCCATCGCCAGGTATAAGTTGGATGTCACAGGTGAACAACTTCTCGGTTTATGCCTACAAGCTTTTATTATCCAGGTGAGAGGATGGGAATAAGCGGTAGAAAATGGATGGATGGATGGAGGCATGATTTAAAATTTCCTTAGAGGCAATCATGATGCATTGGCTCAGTATTTCAGTTTTGTTGTTGCACAAGCGATCACTGTGATCATCACTGCGCAGCTCAGAATAGTTTACATGCGTTACCGTTTGTTATAACAACATCACAAATACTTGGTTAATATTCAGGTGACGAGATGTAAATGGAGTATTTTTGGTGGTTTTTGGATGCATTTGAGTGATTTAGAGGCAGGAATGATTACTATTAAAAAAAATTATATATATTGTCTCTCATAAGGATTGTAAATGACAGGCACAATCCCCCCCTAAAAAGTGCTGCTCCCCTCTAAAGAATACAATGTGCAACCCCTGGAGAAAGAAACGAGTACTGCGAAGGAGTCAGGTGGTCAATTCAAGACTTGTTCATCTTGGGCACTTCATTGAAGTACAAAATCAGACAGTGTTGTTTTCTTTGCCTATCTGGACTGGAGTTGTTTTGCTGATGAGTTGTGAGTGTTGTTTTGTAGCGACAACATGGCGTCTCACGGAAACTCTCTCCCTGAGCCTTGGAAATTTGCTTTAGAATATAAGGCGAGAGAGAAACAGGAGCTCGAATCATCCTTATGTCTTGCATGTATGGAGGAACTAACAATAAATCATCTTTAAAACGTTTTGACTTACAAGAAGGCAGGGTCCTGAGGCTGCACTTTGACAGGAGCAACAGGGGTTGTTTTACATTCAGATTGGGCCTCTTCCAGGACTACCGGTTCCTCAGGTCCGACTTCCATCGGCTCATCAAAGTCCATCCCGTCTAACACCAGGTCCTCGTTCACTGGGAAGAAAACAGGATTGCTCAAGTGAGTTAAGATTCATAGCAAAGAGCGAATACCTCTGGGTCATTTTTTACTTCACCTTTCTCTTGCTTCTGGGATGGGGGTTCTGTCTCTTTCACGGCAAGGGAAGGACTTGACAAAAGAGGGCCAGGTGACGGCCAGGGGGCATCAGAAGGTGGAGGCCGGATGACTTTGGCCTTAGCTGGAGTGGGCTCCTTCACAAAAAAAAACATATCAGAAAGTTGAAAATGAACTCCAACTAACACGATTAATCACAGCGATCATTTTGTCCACCAAATGTTTACTTTTGGCATCTGAGGCTTGATCGAGAATGGATTCATGGGCGAGCCAAGCGACTTCTTTTTCTTCAGCATTACAACCGGTGGAGGAGCCAGGAGAGAGGGTTTCTAGGTAAGGAGACAGGGAGACTTCTTTGCACTCTGTCTGTTGGTTGAAAAAAAGTCTGCGCATGTCTGTTCCAACCTCTGAGTGTAGATCCTGGAGGATGTCTCCCAAAAGATCATCCTTAGACAAGTCCACATCTTTCTGCACAAGGTCACACAAAAACATGCAAATATGGGTTAAATTGTGGACAAATACTAAATTCCATACACCGTTTCTAGGGTAGCTTTGATATTCACCGGAAGAAATATTACATTTCTGAATCAACCGACTAGAATAGGCTGTCCATTCAAAAACACCTAACGTTAGCAGCTAAACTTACTGAAACGAGCTGACCAGAAACATAACTAATGGGCGTGAGGGCGTCTAGGATGAGAGCGGGATATGATGCTGTGTACACTTTGCTAGTTGACATCGTAGCACTTTATTAAACATTACATGAACATGTGTGAAATATACCACACCTCTGCTGGCTTCTTGACATTGCTGTTCATGAAGAGGCTCTTAATGCTGTTGGGCTTTGCCACGGCTGATTTTTTGACGTGTTTCTTCGAGTCACCACCTTTGGCTCTCGCATTTCCTGTCAAACCAAACACCACTGAGGGAGTCGCTCGCACAGAAAATTAATCTATACTCTGAATGAAGCCATACTGCTACTACCTTGGTTTTTTTCCGTAACGTCATCGTCCAAATCGTCATCAAAGATCTCTCTCCCGTCCTCCACATACCCGACTCCATCTGTGAGACGACAAAGACATTAAGGCAATTTTGAACACGTGGATTGGGATAGAGGACAAGACTCACCATCGTCAACAATCCAGTCGTCTTCTTGTCTATCCCGGACCATCTTGGAATATTGTTCCTCATCCACTTCCTCATACAAGCTGCTGAACTCCTCCACCTGGACAAAAACAACAGTCATAATGTTGCAATCAATGAGATAAAGTTAAGTCAATTGGAATGGACTTGTAACAGCACTTGGTTTCCCTTGACACTAACCTCATATTTGACCTTCTCCCCTCTCTTGGCCTTTTTCAGCTGCTCCAGAGCAGATTTCCTCCCCACTTTCTCCCTTTTCTCTCGTCTGGAGCGAGACTTGGCCAAACCACAGGCTTCGCCTGCATCATCTGTCAAGAAGACACACGTAACATACGTTCAAGTACTTTTATGCTAGCGGTCTATTAGTCATTATTACAACAAAACAAAGCTCATCTCATCAACTATTACTTTATTTTCAACATTGTATCACATGCTTGAACTCCTAAAGTAAGCAAGCTAACTGAGTTCAGACACATAAACAAACATGTAGCATGTGCGATTGTTTAAGCTAACTGCTGCGACTGCTCACTTGACCTAAGCTAGCTGCGTTTACAAGCAACACTGAAAAAAAACACGAACCCCCGCCTGTTGTGTCCATGTCCTTGTCCTGGTTCGAGACGGGCGACATGACTTTTGTCCAGTTTTGTCGCTCAGTGACAGAAGCTTAACAGGGCGACGGCGGCGGTGGCTCAACACAACAGGACCGCGCCAAATCTTCCCGGGGAAAGTCATATACCGGAAGTGAGGTCACAGCCAATGAAAAGACGCGTTGATGCAAATGTCTTGCCGCACGGTGGCAGTGTTGGATACATTATGGTTTTGCTGAACAATAATGACTTTTTCATCCACTATGTCCCCAAACATTGTACACGAACATCGCATAAACACGCTATGGAGTTCCAACAAATTAATGTTCATTTAAATGATGATTATTCAGATTTGTAGTCTGTTCATGATTATTGTAATCATACAATTAGGGTCATTATCCTGCACTTCTACAGTTCAGGATAAAGTCGTTTCCATGGAGATGAGTTCGGATTTGGGAGGGTACAATAGACTCATGTCCCAAATCGGGGTCACGATAGTGCCTACAATAAAAACACAAAAGGCTGTTTTGTTTTTCATCCCCACAGTCAACTGTGGCCCTTTAGATTTAAACGTTATATACTAACTTTGATCACAATTTCACTGTTAACACATCACTGATTATGCTGCATATTGACAACTATTTATAATGTTGCAAACTGAATAAAATGCACTTAAACAATATGCATTTGTTCGAGCAGACAGGAAGTGATGCCTGCACACTAAAGAGTGATATTAAACCATTTTAGACTTTTCTTTTTGGAAGGCTATGGTGAAACAGCGAAGCACACATGTTGCAGGTCCTTATTGCTGCAGAAATGGATCCCTCAAAGGCAAGTTAGTCAATGTATTGTTTACGTTGCACATAAACAATAACCTTAAATGACTCATTTCGTTTGCGACGACGACAAATAAAAGAACAAAGGCATTTAGGTTAAAACAGCAGTTGTACGTGGAAATGATCTTAAAAGAGACGATATATAAATCCACTATACATTCCAAACACACAGTGACATTTAGATTACGGTGGTTATCGGTGCTACTATTTATTATCTAAATAATAGATTTTGACTTACAATACAAAACAAATCTATATGTATGTTCAATGGGCAATAGTTTTATTTGTTTACGAGCCAACACTGCTTATCAATTTAACTTCCGGTATGACGAGCAGTGGATGTCGTAAAGGCGTTCAGTTTGTCGCAACACTTTCAAGCGAATGTATGGCGTTGTACAACAATGTATAGTTATAAAGAAAAGCGAATATGTTTTTAAAAACGTATTTTCAGACAATGAAAGGAATAAGCGAAAACCTAAATGTCTATATTGATGTTTTAAGAGCGTTTCCCGACTCGAGCCTCCTCTATAGACCTTCTCATAGGCTTGTTGTCGCTGCCCTCTGATTGGACCAGCGGCCTCTGCCGAGAATCAGCGAACAATCAAAGATTGTCTATGCAGCCAAGAGCCACCCAACCGTCACGATTGTAAACATTGTGGTATTCTCTTGTTATGTATTACTTCGTTTTTTTTTCTCACAGAGACGGACCTATTCCCAATGATTATAATTAACTACTCTAAATAATTTACTTTGTGCCTTGTTCTATTGCGCCTGATGACTTGTGCGGAGTGGGCCTTCTTTGCAAGCAGGCCCTCTGTGCAGCCAGGAGCTCAGAGGCGATGAGAGGGGAGGGCAGACAGCACAGGGGACTGGGTGGGAGCAGGAGGGATGCGAGGGTGGAAGCAGGAGAAGAAGAAAGACATAGTGGTGAGGATCATCTCTCTGATGCTGAGTCACATAACCAAGGGACCACATCCCCATGAGTCTTTGGGAATAATGGAGGAGCTTGAACACACTTGCCCCCATCCTCGGACGGTAGGGCATCAGTGTTTGTTTTCCTGTATGTACATTTCATGAAGTGTGTGTGTGTGTGTGTGTGTGTGTGTGTGCAAGAGAGACAAAAGGCTTCTGGTGATGAAGTAGATCCCTTTTTCACATGTGCCTGTTGGAGATGCTGAGTGGACATTGAGTGGGTTGCATGATGATCCAAAAAAAGGCGCAGTGAAGACAAAGAGGTGCAGCCAGCCTCCGATGTTTGTTTCTCTCCCGTCTTGCTCGTCTTTTGGCTTTAATCCTTCTTATGCCAGATGTTCTTTACTTATGCCAGAGTGCGCCTTATTGAGCGCGCTCACGTCGCTCATCCTGATAGGCCCCTGTGCTCATGGCCAGTTAAGCTTTGACCATCTGTCCCGTGCTAAATGTTCGCAAGACACCTCCCTTTCTGATTGTTTTTTTCATTTTGCCCCGAGGAATCGTTGATATAAATCTCCATTTAAGTCCCACTTGTGAAATATAAATGACATTGGCCTCAATAATATGATGTAGGTTTAGTGCACCGTAACAGAAGGCCAATGTCAGTATTGATCTGTACCCAGAAAGCACCGGGAGTGGATGCAAACATCCATCGCTTTTCTAAACCACTTATCCTGTTTATGTTCAGTGAATGAAAGGTGGACTCCACCCAGATAGATGTTCTTTGACATTGAGATTCGAGCAACAGCGCCTCTGCTGGTTGCAGCCAAGTAGTACACGCCATTAATCAACAATCATTTCCACACATGGGCAGAATTTTGATTTGAAGGAACCTTGGAATGCTCCAAATGTGTTATTAACCCAGCTATACTGTATGTGACCCTTATTTTTATCAGACTCAATGGAAAAAATAGAAAATCAGAGACAAAAAAAAAATGTATGTTCTTTTTTCTTAACTGCTTAAAACAGCTGTTTGAATCTCTAAAAAAAACGGGGGCTAACCCTTTCACTGACTTAACCTTTGAGGCACTTTTTACAAGCAGGTCTCCAGGTTGCTGGCGTGTCAAGCAATCAGTCAATATCCTTTATTTAACCAGGTAAAACTCATTGAGATTAAAATCTGTTTTCCAAGAGTGAACTGGCCAAAAGGGAAGCAAAACAAAGTTACAGAAATACATGTAACAACAACAAAAAGCAGCAGAAGTCACATACCAAAAAATAAGTGTTTCAGTAAGAAACTATTTAAAAAGAAGTTCAATGCCTAATAGAACTGGTTTCTTGATCCTTAAAAATGGACTGAAATTTCCTCTATGTGATGCGTTAGGTAGCCTCAGATTTTTTTTTGAGAGTCATTCCAAGACCAGGGAGAAGCACATCTGAAAGCTTTTTTTCCCCCTTAAGATTTGTTTTATCTTAAAGAACCAACATGCAAAGAATGTCCTGCGACCATAAACTGTAGCACCTGGAATCTCTACATATATCACAAATAGGTGGGAACCAACCCAAGAAAGGATTTATATAAAAAAAAAAACATTGGAAAAAATCTGAATGGATAGTTTTCCGTTGCATACAAAGTGCAATGATGGACAAGGTTGCCACAACCAGTAATAAAACGTAAGACACGGTGATCTACATTAGCCAGTTTATTCAAATAAGTGTCGGATGCATTCATAAAAATCAAGCCTCTATAATCTAGCAAAGGCATTAATGTGGTCAGGAACAAGCATTTCCTAACTTGTAGGGGGAACAGGACTCGTTTCTAAAGAAAAAATAATAATTTAATTTTAAGTTTTAAGTGTGTGTGAATGACAGGTAGAAAAGCTACGACTGTTGGGGAGAAGTTATTTGGCGCCACGAATTGTGGACGCACAATATAGGACGACACAGTTTCTAGGGAGAAAATGTCGCCTAATATTTGGGTCAATACACAAATTATATAAATATGTGCCAATTTTTTTCACCTCTCTGAGCTGCCACCTTAACGTGGTAGAGGAGTTTGCGTGTCCCAATGATCCTAGGAGCTATGTTGTCCGGGGGCTTCTATGCCCCCTGGTAGGGTCTCCCAAGGCAAACTGGTCCTAGGTGAGGGATCAGACAAAGAGCAGCTCGAAGACCTCTATGAAGAACACGAACAAGGAACCCAGATTTCCCTCGCCCGGACGCGGGTCACCGGGGCCCTCCTCTGGAGCCAGGCCCGGAGGTGTGGCACGATGGCGAGCGCCTGGTGGCCGGGCCTGTCCCCATGGGGCCCGGCCGGGCACAGCCCGAAGAGGCAACGTGGGTCCCCCCTCCAATGGGCTCACCACCCATAGCAGGGGTCATAGAGGTCGGGTGCGATGTGAGCTGGGCGGAAGCCGAAGGCAGGGCACTTGGCGGTCCGATCCTCGGCTACAGAAGCTAGCTCTTGGGACGTGGAACGTCACCTCGCTGGGGGGGAAGGAGCCTGAGCTAGTGCGTGAGGTGGAGAAGTTCCGACGCACAGCAAGGGCTCTGGAACCAGTTCTCTTGACAGGGGCTGGACTCTCTTCCACTCTGGCGTTGCCAGCAATGAGAGGCGACGGGCTGGGGTGGCAATTCTTGTTTCCCCTCGGCTCAAAGCCTGCACGTTGGAGTTCAACCCGGTGGACGAGAGGGTAGCCTCCCTCCGCCTTCGGGTGGGGGGACGGGTCCTGACTGTTGTTTGCGCTTACGCGCCCAACGGCAGTTCAGATTACCCACCCTTTTTGGATTCACTCGAGGGAGTACTGGAGAGTGCTCCCCCGGGTGATTCCCTCGTTCTACTGGGGGACTTCAACGCTCATGTTGGCAACGACAGTGAAACCTGGAGAGGCGTGATTGGGAAGAATGGCCGCCCGGATCTGAACCCGAGTGGTGTTTTGTTATTGGACTTTTGTGCTCGTCACGGATTGTCAATAACAAACACCATGTTCAAACATAAGGGTGTCCATATGTGCACTTGGCACCAGGACACCCTAGGCCGCAGTTCCATGATCGACTTTGTAGTTGTGTCATCGGATTTGCGGCCTCATGTTTTGGACACTCGGGTGAAGAGAGGGGCGGAGCTTTCTACCGATCACCACCTGGTGGTGAGTTGGCTGCGATGGTGGGGGAGGATGCCGGACAGACCTGGCAGGCCCAAACGCATTGTGAGGGTTTGCTGGGAACGTCTAGCAGAGTCTCCTGTCAGAGAGAGTTTCAATTCCCACCTCCGGAAGAACTTTGAACATGTCACGAGGGAGGCGCTGGACATTGAGTCCGAGTGGACGATGTTCCGTACCTCTGTTGTCGGGGCGGCCGATTGGAGCTGTGGCCGCAGGGTAGTTGGTGCCTGTCGTGGCGGTAATCCTAGAACCCGTTGGTGGACACCGGCGGTGAGGGATGCCGTCAAGCTGAAGAAGGAGTCCTATCGGGTTCTTTTGGCTCATGGGACTCCTGACGCAGCAGACAGGTACCGACAGGCCAAGCGGTGTGCGGCTTCAGCGGTCGCGGAGGCAAAAACTCGGACATGGGAGGAGTTCGGTGAGGCCATGGAAAAAGACTTCCGGACGGCTTCGAAGCAATTCTGGACAACCATCCGCCGCCTCAGGAAGGGGAAGCAGTGCAGTGTCAACACCGTGTATGGTGGGGATGGTGCTCTGTTGACCTCGACTGCGGATGTTGTGGATCGGTGGAGAGAATACTTCGAAGACCTCCTCAATCCTACCAGCACGTCTTCCTATGAGGAAGCAGGGCCTGGGGAATCTGTGGTGGGCTCTCCTATTTCTGGGGCTGAGGTTGCCGAGGTAGTTAAAAAGCTCCTCGGTGGCAAGGCCCCGGGGGTGGATGAGATCCGCCCGGAGTTCCTTAAGGCTCTGGATGTTGTGGGGCTGTCTTGGTTGACAAGACTCTGCAACATCGCGTGGACATCGGGGGCGGTACCTCTGGATTGGCAGACCGGGGTGGTGGTTCCTCTCTTTAAGAAGGGGAACCGGAGGGTGTGTTCCAACTATCGTGGGATCACACTCCTCAGCCTTCCCGGTAAGGTCTATTCAGGTGTACTGGAGAGGAGGCTACGCCGGATAGTCGAACCTCGGATTCAGGAGGAACAGTGTGGTTTTCGTCCTGGTCGTGGAACTGTGGACCAGCTCTATACTCTCGGCAGGGTCCTTGAGGGTGCATGGGAGTTTGCCCAACCAGTCTACATGTGCTTTGTGGACTTGGAGAAGGCATTCGACCGTGTACCCCGGGAAGTCCTGTGGGGAGTGCTCAGAGAGTATGGGGTAACGGACTGTCTTATTGTGGCGGTTCGCTCCCTGTATAATCGGTGTCAGAGCTTGGTCCGCATTGCCGGCAGTAAGTCGGACACGTTTCCAGTGAGGGTTGGACTCCGCCAGGGCTGCCCTTTGTCACCGATTCTGTTCATAACCTTTATGGACAGAATTTCTAGGCGCAGTCAGGGCGTTGAGGGTATCTGGTTTGGTGGCTGCAGGATTAGGTCTCTGCTTTTTGCAGATGATGTGGTCCTGATGGCTTCATCTGGCCAAGATCTTCAGCTCTCACTGGATCGGTTCGCAGCCGAGTGTGAAGCGACTGGGATGAGAATCAGCACCTCCAAATCCGAGTCCATGGTTCTCGCCCGGAAAAGGGTGGAGTGCCATCTCCGGGTTGGGGAGGAGATCTTGCCCCAAGTGGAGGAGTTCAAGTACCTCGGAGTCTTGTTCACGAGTGAGGGAAGAGTGGATCGTGAGATCGACAGGCGGATCGGTGCGGCATCTTCAGTAATGCGGACGCTGTATCGATCCGTTGTGGTGAAGAAGGAGCTGAGCCAGAAGGCAAAGCTCTCGATTTACCGGTCGATCTACGTTCCCATCCTCACCTATGGTCATGAGCTTTGGGTCATGACCGAAAGGACAAGATCACGGGTACAAGCGGCCGAAATGAGTTTCCTCCGCCGGGTGGCGGGGCTCTCCCTTAGAGATAGGGTGAGAAGCTCTGCCATCCGGGGGGAGCTCAAAGTAAAGCCGCTGCTCCTCCATATCGAGAGGAGCCAGATGAGGTGGTTCGGGCATCTGGTCAGGATGCCACCCGAACGCCTCCCTCGGGAGGTGTTTCGGGCACGTCCGACCGGTAGGAGGCCACGGGGAAGACCCAGGACACGTTGGGAAGACTATGTCTCCCGGCTGGCCTGGGAACGCCTCGGGATCCACCGGGAGGAGCTGGACGAAGTGGCTGGGGAGAGGGAAGTCTGGGCTTCCCTGCTTAGGCTGCTGCCCCCGCGACCCGACCTCGGATAAGCGGAAGAAGATGGATGGATGGATGGATGGATGTGCCAATTTGACTGTAGCGTAAACAGACAGATCAGCTGTGCCCTGTTTGGCGTTATCAAAATAAACCAATTGTGTGCTGAGCTCATTAAATATGGTAACTCTAAATATTGCACATTAGACGTAAACTGACCATTAAAGAAGGAAAATGAATGCAGCCTGTAAGAATATGTCCCCGCCCCACAGTATGTTAATAGTTGTTTACACCCATCCAGCACTAAAGTGAGCTGCAGTGTAAAAGCAGGCTTACTTGTGAGTGAGTGAGTAGGCCATTGTTTTGTCCCAGTGAGGTTGCTGTCAGCCACACCTTGTCAGTTCTCTTCCCTTACATCCATGGAGACGGATTCTGTTTCCAGTACTTTACGTTTTGCCTTGTGCTGTGATTGTTTTATACCTCGTCCTGTGTATCTTTTAGCTTGTAGCATTTTACATAATTTCAGGACTTGTGCACCGCTTGTGCAGCTCTGCCTTCATGTCAGTCCATTGTTTTATGGGGCAGACATTTAGCCATTACTCTAATGACATCTTTGCTGTATTCCTCTTAGACGCTGACCAAGCCTGCCATCTTCGCCGCAGAGAGCAGCTGCGATTGCCGCGCCCCTCACGAGAAGCTAACTGTCGCTCAGGCCCGCAAAGGAACCCCAGGTAAGAAACCTTAACTTTGGCGCAATGATTGTATGACAGGCAAGGCTTGGCAATTTAGGCTGGAAATCAGGAAAATATGGATTTTGAGGGTTACAAATGAGATACAGTATTCCTGAATATTTTAGCATTTATATCTACTGTGAAACACCAGAAGTGGTACAATTTAAAAACAACCCCGATGATATGCCTCAAAAGTAAAATAAAACAAAAAGTGATGATGATAACCAGGGACCCCTCCCTACACACAAAATGCACATTGAGCGCAAGATTCCACAAACCATGGATGGGGGATTCAAATGAGTAGTAGATTGTAGTTTTTGCTTTTGTTTAGTTTTCTACTGTTGACTTTATTTTGCTGAAAAGATTGTATGCAATAACTTTGATGAACTCACGGACTGACTTTATTTCTATTATGAAAACAAGAGACAATTTAATTACTATCCTTCCCCACTAAGAAATTACATAACCCAATCTAAACTAACATAAAACAAATTGCTGTCAGAGGAACTAAGATATTAAATTCTGCACATTAAACCTACAAACTGAGCTCTCTTAGAATAGAGTGATCCTTCTACAAGACAGAGGTGTTTTTACGGTGCGTTCAAGGACCGCCAAACAAAGCAGGACGTCACAATGCCCGCCAGAAATAAAATAATAATCATGGATTTGATTTCTTACGCACTTTTCGTTTTAAATAAATCTTTAAGTGCTACAGTACAAACCAATATTTAAAACAATAAAAGCTTATATGGAGTGAAATTACTGCCAAAACTCCAGAAACACACACATGTTCCACAAACACACAGAAAGATTTGCAAGTAGAATAAAAATATTTTTTCACACTTTGATTAATTTATGGAACCAGTGACACTGCTCAGTTACTGGAGAAGCTATCTTAAAACAAGAGACAATGTCTTTCACCATTAAAAAAACAACATTCCCCAATCTAAACTTGTATAAACACATTAATGTCTGAGAAATCAAGATATTCAAATTGTGCAAATGAAACCTACAGGCTGGGCTCTCTTAGACAGGGAGAGCGATCAATACTTGAAGGAAGTGAACTTGTTTGACGTCACATTAACCGGACATGACGCACCCAAACCTAATTTATTTCTTTATCATTAAAACAACACAAACTTTTACATATTACAAAACCCAAAACCAGTGAAGTTGGCACGTTGTGCAATTCGTAAATAAAAACAGAATACAATGATTTGCAAATCCTTTTCAACTTATATTCAATTGAATAGACTGCAAAGACAAGATATTTAATGTTGGAACTGAGAAACTTTTTTTTTTTTGCAAATAATTATACAATTATACAATTTAATGGCAGCAACACATTGCAAAAAAGTTGGAACAAAGGAATTTTTACCACTGTGTTACATGGCCTTTCCTTTTAACAACACTCAGTAAACGTTTGGGAACTGAGGAGTATTTTAGGCTTCATAATGCGCCTCACATTTTCAATGGGAGACAGGTTTGGACTACAGGCAGGCCAGTCTAGTACCCTCACTCTTTTACTATGAAGCCACGCTGGTGTAACACGTGGCTTGGCATTGTCTTGCTGAAATAAGCAGGGGCGTCCATGATAACATTACTTGGATGGCAACATATGTTGCTCCAAAACCTGTATGTACCTTTCAGCATTAATGGTGCCTTCACACATGTGTAAGTTACCCATGCCTTGTCACTAATACACCCCCATACCACCACAGATGCTGGCTTTTCAACTTTGCGCCTATAACACAACGTCCACAGTTTCTAAAAACAATTTAAAATGTGGACTCGTCATACCACAGAACATTTTGTCACTTTGCATCAGTCCATCTTAGATTAGCTTGGGCCCAGCAAAGCCGGCAGCGTTTCCGGGTGTTGTTGATAAATGGCTTTGGCTTTGCATAGTAGAGTTTTACTTGCCCTTAGAGATGTAGCGACAAACTGTAGTTACTGACAGTGGTTTTCTGAAGTGTTGCTGAGCCCATGTGGTAATATCCTTTACACACTGTCGCTTTTTGATGCAGTACCGCCTGAGGGATCGAAAGTCTGTAATATCATCGCTTTCTCCAGATTTTCTGAACCTTTTGATGATATTACAGACCATAGATGGTGAAATCCCTAAATTCCTTGCAATAGCTCGTTGAGAAATGTTCTTATTAAACTGTTCGACAATTTGCTCATGCATTTGTTCACAAAGTGGTGACCCACGCCTCATCCTTGTTTGTGAATGACTGAGCATTTCATAAAAGCTGTTTTTATACCCAATCATGGCACTCACCTGTTCCCAATTAGCCCGTTCACCTGTGGGATGTTCCAAGTAAGTGTTTGATGAGCATTCCTCAACTTTCTCAGTCTTTTTTGCCACTTGTGCCAGCTTTTTTGAAACATGTTGCAGGTATCAAATTTCAAATGAGCTAGTATTTGCAAAAAATAACATATTTTTCCAGTTCGAATGTTAAGTATTTTGTCTTTGCAGTCTATTCAATTGAATATAGGTTGAAAAGGATTTGAAAATCATTGAATTCTGTTTTCATTTATGATTTACACAACGTGCCAACTTCACTGGTTTTGGGGTTTGTAAAACAGAAGAAGATAAACATTCAAAAAGTCAAATACAAATAATATGGCTCTAAATAGCCAGAAACATATTGTTATATAACATATTTCTTCTGTCAAGAAAGTATATATTATGTGGCTATTTACTGTATAATTAAAAAACAAAAACTTGTTTGTAAGTGTGTGAGTACTTTTTGAGTGCATTTAACGATACCATGATAATAATAACTGACAATTTTAGTGACAATAATCGTGATATGAAATGTTCCTATCGTTCCATTCCTAATCCCTTCACAGATTATTTGAAAAAATAATCAATAGATTAATCACATCTTCAAACAAACTGCAAATGTACTATACAATTTCCCCCAAAACATTTTATATGAACTGGTTATACTGTGCATAACACTTAATAACTACAGCAATACCTATAAAACACTACCAGATGACAGCACTGCTCTTACCTTCTATATCTGTCAGTCAATTTCAAAAGGTGAGTAGCAATAATCTGTTTGAATACAATGAATAAAAAAATAGACAAACACCCGTCCTGCAAATGCAATAAAATCATATCATTTTAAATTGTGCATTTCAGTGGACCGTCCAGTGAGAGTGTATGCCGATGGCATCTTTGACCTCTTCCACTCTGGCCATGCCCGTGCTCTCATGCAGGCCAAGAACCTCTTCCCTAACACCTACCTCATTGTGGGAGGTAAGAGACTACCTGAAAAAACTGCCTTTAAAAGGCAGCTGAAAACACACTTACTGTAATATTTGTGTGAAACAGTGTGCAGTGATGATCTGACCCATAAGTACAAAGGCTTCACGGTCATGACAGAGATAGAACGATACGAAGCGCTACGACACTGCCGCTATGTCGATGAGGTACTCAGGGATGCTCCTTGGACGCTCACACCCAAATTTCTGGAGGAACACAAGGTTCGTGCGAAGGCTGTTCAAACACTAGTGGGAGGCCGTGTGCGTACATCCGCCAATACACTGTACTTTAATTGTTTTTCAGATCGATTTTGTGGCTCATGATGATATCCCATACTCCTCAGCAGGGAGCGAGGATGTCTACAAACACATCAAGGAGGCAGGTTAGTGTGTGTGTGACGCTTTGGGAAGTGAAAACTTTTCCACTGTTAAAGGAATATTTGTTTCATATGCACACACTAGGGATGTTCGTGCCTACACAACGCACGGAGGGCATCTCCACGTCAGACATTATCACTAGAATTGTCAGAGACTACGACGTCTACGCCCGGCGCAACCTCCAACGTGGCTATACGGCCAAGGAACTCAACGTCAGCTACATCAATGTGAGGTCATGATTCTGGTGTGGCCTTGGGCTGATTCTCTTAACTTTATAGCTGTAATCTTAAAATGTAGTCTTGTCTTTAGGACTGTGATCTGTTTGTGGCGATAGAGGTGAATGACGTACCGATATAATCGTCGCTAAATTGGCAACACCGATCACTCCTGCTCAATCTTCTTACTCTCTGGCAAAACAGGCATGTTAAAATGTGTTTATGAACAAGGGTAAACGGGCAGGTCACGACAAATCCATTTGGGCAGCCAAAGATAAATGAATGCATGGTAAACATTGGAATGAAATCTGCTGAAAGAGGTCCGGTTATGCAAAAACAATATTTCGTACCTGTTAGTACCTGTTTTTGTGTATTTGGGATCACCATAAGTTAAATTTTTTTTAAATCAAACCATGGTGGCATGGCTGATATATTTTTTCAACAAGACATGCACCTGGGGACTTGTTGAGCTGATTGGCAACACTAAATTGGCCCTAGTGTGTGAATGTGAATGGTTGTCTGTCCATCTGGGTTGGCCCTGTGTTGAGGTGCCTTCCGCCCGAGTGCAGCTGGAATAAGCTCCATCCCTGCCCGGGGCCCCAAGGGGGACAAGCGGTAGAAAATGGATGGATGGAATTTACACTTCTTCCAAACTTGCTCCAAACAAACCATTTGGAATTTGCTTGATTTTAGTGACCATTTATTCCTTAATTGCGTCAGCAAATATCGCCATATATGGTAGAGATTTACCCGAAGAAATTTGCACGAATCCGACATTTTTATCCAGTTGTGGTCTAAAGTTGAAGTTAAAATAATCCTTATTTTTCTCTTTCATCTTGTTGTGGGGGACACTGGCTCGCACATGCACATGCATGCTATAATCCTCCACTGTTGCAATTACTAATAAAAAGGATCGAATAGTTCTAACTTATATCAGTCAGTATACGGAAACGCTAAAATCTACAACATGGCTGACGGGATGGAGACACATTCATAGGGTGTTGGTCTTGAGGAGGGCTTTGGCACATGAATAGGACCACCCACAAAACGGCACATTCTGAAGAGAAAGTCCAAAATACGGTCTGTTAAACTAAATCTATGGAAAAATTAGATTAGAGCACCAACATTAAATGTTATGTGCACCCAAGAAAGTGTTTTAAATGAAAAATAAATTACCCCTTTAAAAGACGCATAGCGTCCAGATGATAGAAAATTCCCGAGAAAGTTTTCTTTATGTATTTTTTGCTCCTGAAAATAAATCTGGCAGTCATTTCCCATTATATCAATTAGTTTTTGGTGGACAACTAACTGTACTTGGAACGCCTCATTTCTATCGCCAGACTTGATATGCAGCCCCCTCTTGGTGTGACGTCATCTACAGAACTGGAGCCCATTTCTCCGCATAGACAGTGTGGATAAAGGCATGTATTTTATTTTGATCACTTAATTGCATGCTTTTGTCACCCTGGTCCATGATTACTTAAAAACTGATATGTTTGACAGTAGCAAAAAATAAACATTTTCCAACTTCCATCTCTTCTTCCAACGACATCAAAGCCTGTGTTTCCTCGTGCTCTTTCAGCATTTCCTCAGGCGTTTTGAGGAAAACATCAGTAGAAGAGGACGCAAAATAGAATACTCGCGGCTTACCTTCTTTTTTTTATCTCCGTGTCGGCACTTCTTTCTCCGTTTTTCCCGCAGGTTCTGACTCAGTCTTTCTCCCCTCGAGTGTGCGCCTGATTTTCGGGATTGCATTTGGCTTGAGTCTTTCAAACTTTTTCCATACCCTTCTTCTTTAAAGTCAGAAACATTAAAATGATAGGTGCAAATGGCGAGGTCCATAATTTCTTCATATTCCCATAATTCGGAAATGGATGCAGGCTGACCCCGTCTTTAGTTGTTTTGCCAATACCTGCAATAATGTATCTGGCAGCCATATTTGGTGATTCCTTCAAATTCTGTGTGAATATAAAATGATTCGGGATGAAGATGCTACCAAAACACATACTACGCATTATGAAATTAGCTCCAGTCTTCTGTAGGTGACGTCAGCAGGCTGATGCAGGCCCGCCCACATTTTGGAGCTAAAAGTGGCCGTTCCAAAATGTGCTGAAACTTGTTAGAAAACAAGCCTACTGTGTCTATTTTGTAGACATATTTTTTAGGTCCAAAACTATGTGCAAATCTTGTCAGCATTGGAGGGGCTCCTTAAGTCAACAACCTGTCTTTTTTGACCAACTCATTAATTTTGTTACGACATGTCTTGTTGTATTATTAACTTCCTCGTTTTCACTGAGCAGCTTAAAACGACATAACTATGGGTTAGTTATTCAGCATTAAAATGTGCACACTGTGGGGGATTGACATTAACAGGTTTCATTCGTATAGCCACTGTACATTGCATCCGGAAAGTATTCACATCGCTTAGATTTTTCCACATTTTGTTATGTTACAGCCTTATTCCAATGGCAATGTGAAAAGGGTTTTTTAAAACAATTTTGCTAATTTCTTTAAAAAAAAAATCACATGTACATAAGTATTCAGACCCTTTGCTCAATGTTTGGTTGATGCACTTTCGGCAGCAAATACAGCCCAAATATTTTTGGATACGATCCCACAAACTTGGCACACCTATCTTTGGGCAGTTTTGCTAATTTTTCTTTGTGGCACTTGTTAAACTTCATCAGGTTGGATTAGAAGCGTTGGTTTTGATCCAGGGTGTCTGTAGATTGCTGCATTTATCTTCCCCTTTATCCTGACTAGTCCCCCAGTTCCTACCAATGAAAAACTGCCTTTGTTGGGATGGTATTGGCCTGGTGATGAGCGGTGTCTGGTTTCCTCCAAACATGATGCCTGGCATTCACGCCAAAGTGTTCAACCTGTGTCTCATCCGATTAGAGAACGTTTGTTTCTCATGTTCTTGAGTCTTTCAGGTGCATTTTGGCCAACTTCGTTGTAAGAAATTGCTTTCGTCCGGCCACTTTACCAAAGAAGCCTGATTGGAGGATTGCTGCAGAGATGGTTGTCCTTCTGGAAGGTTATCTTCTCCCCTAAAAAGGAATGTTGTAGCTCTGACAGAAGGATTATCGGGTCCTTGGTCACCTCACTGACTAAACTAAAATGAATGCAGCAATGTACAGAAACACCCTGGATGAAAACCAACACTTCCCATCCAATCTGAGGAAGCTAAAGACGTGCTGCAAAAAGGAATAGGCAAAAGTTAAAGTTAAAGTACCAATGATTGTCACACACACACTAGGTGTGGTGAAATTTGTCCTCTGCATTTGACCCATCCCCTTGTTCACCCCCTGGGAGGTGAGGGGAGCAGTGGGCAGCAGCGGTGCCGCGCCCGGGAATCATTTTGGTGATTGAACCCCCAAATCCAACCCTTGATGCTGAGTGCGAAGCAGGGAGGTATGGGTCCCATTTTTATAGTCTTTGGTATGACTCGGCCGGGGTTTGAACTCACAACCTAACTGCCCGAAGATAGGTGTGCCAAGCTTGTGGCATCGTATTAAAAAAGACTTAAGGCTGTAATTGCTGCTATGAATACTTAAGTTGATGTGATTAAAAAAAAAAATGTTTTTCATACATTTTTCCAAAAAAAACAAAAAACTTTTCACATTGTCATTGGGGCAGCACGGTGGAAGAGGGGTTAGTGCATCTGCCTCACAATACGAAGGTCCTGAGTAGTCTTGGGTTCAATCCCGGGCTCGGGATCTTTCTGTGTGGAGTTTGCATGTTCTCCCCGTGACTGCGTGGGTTCCCTCCGGGTACTCAGGCTTCCTCCCACCTCCAAAGACATGCACCTGGGGATAGGTTGATTGGCAACACTAAATTGGCCCTAGTGTGTGAATGTGAGTGTGAAAGTTGTCTGTCTATCTGTGTTGGCCCTGCGATGAGGTGGCGACTTGTCCAGGGTGTACCCCGCCTTCCGCCCGATTGTAGCTGAGATAGGCTACAGCGCCCCCCGTGACCCCAAAAGGGAATAAGCGGTAGAAAATGGATGGATGGATGGACATTGTCATTGTGGGGTATTGTAATAAATTAATTGATTCCATTTTGGAATAAGACTGTGACAACAAAATGTGGAAAAAGTGAAGTGCTGTGAATAGTTTCCGGATGCACTTTATTTGTAACGTAACAAATATATCAACAGGAAAAGAAGTACCGGCTGCAGAACCAAGTGGACCGGATGAAGGAGAAGGTTCGTAACGTTGAGGAAAAGAGCAAACATTTTGTTTACCGTGTGGAAGAGAAGAGTCACGACCTCATTCAGAAGTGGGAAGAGAAATCCCGCGAGTTTATCGGTAACTTCCTGGAGTTATTTGGACCTGATGGGACATGGGTAAGCGTCACAAACGCACATTTTGGGGACTTCTAATGGCATTTAATTTGAGCTTTCACTCCTTTGTGTGCGCTTGCGCAGAAGCAGGTGTTTCAGGAGCGCAGCGGCCGAATGCTGTCCTACGCTATGTCTCCCAGAGAATCCCCCTGCAGCAGCCCGCCGCGTGAACTGTCTCCCCAGCGCTCACCTTCGCCCCCGTCTCCTCCCGACCGCTGGCACAATGCACGGCCCTCGCCGCCAACCTCCCCCAAAGGAGCGTTGGCCTCCATCAGCAGCATGAGTGAAGGCGACGAGGATGACGTGGACACTCCCACAAGCTCACGTTACTCACAGAACACTGCCTGACAGCTTGCGTGCGCGCACACACACACACGCACACACACTTCCCACACACTGGATGGATACCAAAACACTTTACCTCAAGGAAAATACAGTAGCCGTGGGAATTCTGTGCAGCTGGGTTGTCGGGGTGACCCACGCAGAATAAGGTGGATGATGAAGGTTCACTGTATAACAGAAAAATGTGCACTCGTCACAGTAGATTGCTGAAAGAAACATTCCTGCAGCCTTGTCAAGCCACATACTGTTTTGTCTTTTTTTTTAGGAGAGCACTGTCTCTTTGGGAGGCCATCTTTTTTTAAGTAGGACAGTCATAATATAAACACAGCGCTATTAAAACACTTTCAATACTGTACATTATTCAGTTGACAACTAAACCACACTAAGGCATTTAAATTGAAAGCAGAAGATGACAAACAGGAAATGAAAGGCAAAGAGGGGTTGTTGATTGATTGAAACTTGTACTAGAAGATTGCACAGTACAGTACATATTCCATACAATTGATCACTAAATGGTAACACCCGAATAAGTTTTCCAACTTGTTTAAGTCGGGGTCCACGTAAAACAATCCATAGTAAAAAAAAAAGGAAAAAAAAAAGGTGCTGCTGTGAAATGAAGGTAAATCCAATTTTCTGATTTTGGTCTTTTTGACTCAATTGTAATGGTTCCATGTTACCAATGTATAAATGTTTTGTCTTTTAATGACAACAATGACAAAACTTTGTGTTTGTGTAGTTAATTGGTAAGGCGGGCTCGGGTACACTGCATATAGTACCCGGATGCTTAGCTAAACTTTCACGCTAACTTTGAGGATTGTTTTACTTCGACCATAAACAACAATTTAAGCAATAATGTGTTGGTGAAACAGCTGTATAATGTTAATAGGACAAATTAAACAGTAGGTTTTCACCAATAGCTGTATAACGTTAATAGGACACATTAAAAAGTGCGGTTTGTTCATGAACGCAAGAGCTTACCTGTCAAGTGTGTGCAGGATCGGTGCTTCACACTAGAAAATATTCTCCTTTTAAAACCGTAAAACTAATTCATAATACAACTCGCTCATAAATGTAAATGTTTTGTCTTTCATAATACTGTATTACCTTCGACTAAAGTTGACAGAATACATAACATTTATGTACCAGTACTTAACTCGCTGAAGCAGGCGCCGAGGTACGTGATCACGTGACCGGGTGTTGGCGTCAATTAGATAGCAAAGTTACGTCATCGTGACCCGGATGTTGGCGTTCATTAATTTTAGATGGGCAAACTTGATGTTATGTATGTTTGAATGAAGCAGACTGCAAATAAAAACATTTTGGCACTACTACATTGGTGACTGATACAAAAAATGTAAAAAAAAAAAATTAAACAGTTTAGCTGTTACGCATCATGAGTCACATAATACACGTCTCACCTGTGGCTATTTTAGGTTTAAAATCTAGGAATAATATGTCAGATTATGTCGTCTAAAAGATGACTTAACCGAGTCAATACATTGCTGCAGCGTTCATGAATTGTTTCAGGGAGTATTACACTATGTTCACTTGAAACCCCTACAATATATTATACAAACCCCGTTTCCATATGAGTTGGGAAATTGTGTTAGAAGTAAATATAAATGGAATACAATAATTTGCAAATCCTTTTCAACCCATATTCAATTGAATGCACTACAAAGACAAGATATTTGATGTTCAAACTTTATTGCGGGCCAGGAAAGTACCCGCACTCTTTTTACAAAGCTAGCTGTTGTAACACGTGCTGAATGTGGCTTGGCATTGTCTTGCTGAAATAAGCAGGGGCGTCCATGAAAAAGACAGCGCTTAGATGGCAGCATATGTTGTTCCAAAACCTGTATGTACCTTTCAGCATTAAAGGAGCCTTCACAGATGTGTAAGTTACCCATGCCTTGGGCACTAATGCACCCCCATACCATCACAGATGCTGCCTTTTGAACTTTGTGTCGATAACAGTCTGGATGGTTCGCTTCCCCTTTGGTCCAGATGACACGATGTCGAATATTTCCAAAAACAATTTGAAATGTGAACTTGTCAGACCACAGAACACTTTTCCACTTTGCATGAGTCCATCTTAGATGATCTTGGGCCCAGAGAAGCCGGCGGCGTTTCTGGATTTTGTTGATAAATGGCTTTCGTTTTGCATAGTAGAGCTTTAACTTGCACTTACAGATGTAGCGATGAACCATATTTAGTGACAGTGGGTTTCTGAAGTGTTCCTGAGCCCATGTGGTGATATCCTTTAGAGATTGATGTCGGTTTTTGATACAGTGCCGTCTGAGGGATCGAAGGTCACGGTCATTCAATGTTGGTTTCCGGCCATGCCGCTTACGTGGAGTGATTTCTCCAGATTCTCTGAACCTTTTGATGATATTATGGACCGTAGATGTTGAAATCCCTAAATTTCTTGCAAATGCACTTTGAGAAACGTTGTTCTTAAACTTTGACTATTTGCTCACGCAGTTGTGGACAAAGGGGTGTACCTCACCCCATCCTTTCTTGTGAAAGACTGAGCATTTTTTTGGGAAGCTGTTTTTATTCCCAATCATGGCACCCACCTGTTCCCAATTAGCCTGCACACCTGTGGGATGTTCCAAATAAGTGTTTGATGAGCATTCCTCAACTTTATCAGTATTTATTGCCACCTTTCCCAACTTCTTTGTCACGTGTTGCTGGCATCAAATTCTAAAGTTAATGATTATTTGCAAAAAAAAAATGTTTATCAGTTTGAACATCAAATATGTTGTCTTTGTCGCATATTCAACTGAATATGGGTTGAAATTGATTTGCAAATCATTGTATTCCGTTTATATTTACATCTAACACAATTTCCCAACTCATATGGAAACCGGGTTTGTAATAGGAATGTTGTTTTTTTATTAAAAAGTCCAAATAACTTGGTATGTAAATAAAACTCAATTAATTGGCATGTTAAGAAAACTCAATTAGTAGTTGTGTTTTTTAAATAAACACACACGACACACTCTGAATATATAGTTTTTTTAATGCCAGGGTTGACAACAGGTTTGTTCATCTCATGCTGAATCACTTCTTTGCTCGTTTGATTTCTTTTTGGTTGCTGATTGCACGTCTCCACATGGGGCCACCGTCACGCTTCATACATATATACATCTTTTTCAAGCTGGAATGAGCGCTTCTTCACCAGGCCGCATACATAGACAACAAATACATTATTCATAGTTCTATAGGTAGTTGACGACACTTACTGTATGTCATAATGAAAACGCAACATCTGCCGAATCTCAATAACAGCGAAAATCTGTAAAAGTTAGTAATAATCATAATTTCAGGGTAGTTAAGTGCAAGGTTTACTTCAGTAGATGCCACATTTATATAAATAATGATTCTGTCTTATATTGACCCGAACATAAGACAGCCTAGATACTATTATCCTAAAACTGACCAAACTTTAAATACATTTTCCCCCCAAGTGCTTCTCTGCATCATGTGTGAGTGACAGGAAGAAAAACTCTGACCCGCTTTAGGAAAAGTTGTTGGCGCTACCTGTTGTTGGTTTGCATGTCTAAATCGCGACACCCCGACTATAAGATGAAAAATATTGTCTGATATTCAGGTAAATCCCAATAATTACATTTAAAAAGTATGTGTATTCTTCGATACAACAGATAAAACATGTTGCCTAGCTGTTTGTAGCATTTTAACTAAATAAAATAAAATACGATTAGCAATACTCATGTGAGATGCATTGTTATGATTGAAAGCACATTATTGTTATTCATCTATTTTTTTGCTCTTTGAGTTAAAGAGCACGATGGGTGCATGGCGATCACACTGCTTTATAAAAGAACTACAAATTCTAAAACATCCATCCTAATATTCAATAATAAGGCTTTTTATGTCAGTGTATGGTTTGTTGATTCAAGGCTGTAATGCAGTGCTGGCAAAACGTCAAAAGTGACTACACTGGCCTGCTTGTGCGTCCAGTCTCTAGTCCCACTGAAACGTGAATCCTCGGTGTAAAGGGAGAAGCAAACACACCCTTTTGACAATGGCGAGATACTTGTGACTCAATCAGGCACATGAGACACAGTGGAACATGTTATCAGGACTCATCAGTTCAAAAACGGAGTTACAGTAGTGAAACACGCCACTGGCCAGCGGTCATCTACCTTTATACCATGAAGAAAGCGTGATGAGTTTTTATCTGTTGGTCTTGTATTTGGACTTGCTGGCATCACGTGGTTCTTTGCTGGGGTTGCTCCAGTCGTCCGCCTCTGGGCTGGTGGTGTAGTGGCGCCACGCCGACTTGTTGAAGACTGGTAGACGCTCAAACGACTCGCTCGACAGGGCCTTTATTTAAACAGAGGAGGAAAACACAACCAGTGGGTGTTTATGGACTCAAATGCAGAGAGTACCAGGCATTCCTGAAGTAGGTTCGCGTCTACTTCCTCTCTGGAGGATGACTTTATATAACAGATTTATTTTGTTCATGCTACCATTGACACCAGGAGTGTCAAACTCTTTTTCTATTTTTCTTTTTTTTAAGGACCACATTGCAATTATGGCTGCCCTCAGAGTGCCACATCAAAAGATGTGGCGGGCCACTTTAAATGACGTGGTGAACCATTTAAAAAAATGTGGAAGACCACGTTAAATAACAAGGCAGGGCACATTTAATAATGTGACAGACCACATTCAATGACGTGGTAGAACACTTTAAATGATGTGGCAGACCACGTTGAATGACGTAGTAGACCACGTTAAATGATGTGGCAGACCACATTGAATGACGTGGTAGACCACATTGAATGACGTGGTAGACCATTTTAAATGATGTGGCAGACCACATTGATTGACGTGGTAGACCACTTTAAATGATGTGGCAGACCACGTTGAATACCGTGGTAGACCACTTTAAATGATGTGGTAGACCACTTTAAATGATGTGGCAGACCACATTGATTGACGTGGTAGACTACTTTAAATGATGTGGCAGACCACGTTGAATGATGTGGTAGACCACTTTAAATGATGTGGCAGACCACGTTGAATGACGTAGTAGACCACTTTAAATGATGTGGCAGACCACGTTGAATGACGTAGTAGACCACTTTAAATGATGTGGCGGACCACATTGAATGATGTGGTGGACCACTTTACATGATGTGGCAGACCACGTTGAATGATGTGGTAGACCACTTTAAATGATGTGGCAGACCACGTTGAATGACGTAGTAAACCACTTTAAATGATGTGGCAGACCACATTGAATGACGTGGTAGACCACTTTAAATGATGTGGCGGACCACATTGAATGACGTGGTAGAACACTTTAAATGATGTGGCGGACCACATTGAATGACGTGGCAGAACACTTTAAATGATGTGGCAGACCACGTTGATTGACGTGGTAGACCACTTTAAATGATGTGGCAGACCACGTTGAATGATGTGGTAGACCACTTTAAATGATGTGGCAGACCACGTTGAATGACGTAGTAGACCACTTTAAATGATGTGGCAGACCACATTGAATGACGTGGTAGACCACTTTAAATGATGTGGCGGACCACATTGAATGACGTGGTAGAACACTTTAAATGATGTGGCGGACCACATTGAATGACGTGGCAGAACACTTTAAATGATGTGGCAGACCACGTTGATTGACGTGGTAGACCACTTTAAATGATGTGGCAGACCACGTTGAATGACTTGGTAGACCACTTTAAATGATGTGGAAGACCATATTGATTGACGTGGTAGACCACTTTAAATAATGTGGCAGACCACATTGACGTTATCGATGGTAAAATGCGGTTTTAGACGATATGATATACATATATATACATACATACAGGGGGACGGCGTGGCGAAGTTTGTAGAGTGGCCGTGCCAGCAATCAGAGGGTTGCTGGTTACTGGGGTTCAATCCCCACCTTCTACCATCCGAGTCACGTCCGTTGTGTCCTTGGGTAAGACACTTCACCCCTTGCTCCTGATGGCTGCTGGTTAGCGCCTTGCATGGCAGCTCCCGCCATCAGTGTGTGAATGTGTGTGTCAATGGGTGAATGTGGAAATACTGTCAAAGCGCTTTGAGTACCTTGAAGGTAGAAAAGCACTATACAAGAATAACCCATTTATCATTTATTTATCATATACATATATGTATATATATATATATATATGTATATATATATATATATATATATATACATATATATATATATATAAACATACATATATACATATATATACATATATGTACATATATACATATATATGTATATATATATACATGTATATATATACATATATATATATATATATACACAAGTATATATATATATATGCGTGTGTGTGTGTATATGTATATATATATATATATATATATATATATATATATATATATATATATATATATATGTATACATATATATACGTATATATGTATGTATATATTAGGGCTGCAACAACTAATCGATTAAATCGATTAAAATCGATTATAAAAATAGTTGGCGATTAATTTAGTTATCGATTCGTTGGATCTATGCTATGCGCATGCGCAGAGCCAACTTTAAAAAAATTTTTTTTATTTAATTTAATTTTTTTAATTAATTTTTTTATAAACCTTTATTATAAACTGCAACATGTACAAACAGCTGAGAAACAATAATCAAAATAAGTATGGTGCCAGTATGCTGTTTTTTTTCAAATAAAATACTGGAAAGTATAGAAATGTAGTTTGTCTCTTTGATCCGATTATTAATCGATTAATAATCGACAGATTAATCGATTATCAAATTAATCGATTATCAAATGAATTGTTAGTTGCAGCCCTAGTATATATACATATATATATGTATATATACATATATATGTATGTATGTATTAGAGATGTCCCGATCCGATATTTGGATCGGATCGGCTGCCGATTTTTGCCAAAAATTGCGTATCGGCAAGGCATGGGAAAATGCCGATCCAGATCCGTGTTTTCCAACGCACCGATTTAAATAATACATTCCACTTTTCTGCTGCTCCGTAATTTCCGTTCCGCATTTTCCAGCCCACCTTCAAAACATCCACAGGTCTGTGAATTCTCACGCAGTTGCTTTTAGCTGCTGGCATTACACGACAGGCTCTTCTCACTCTTTCCTGTGTCTCCCTCTCACAGACAGCAAGTGCACCTTCTTACACACGTCACATACTGTCACGTCACACGTCACATACTGTCACGTCATACGTCACATACGTATACGTCCTCCCCGAGCAGAGAGGTAGCAGCATGGCTAACGTTAGCTGTGATGCTAGCGCAGCCGTGCGAGCAACGCTCCCTCTAAGGTGCTCGCCTGTGCAATTGCGCACTGTTTAAGCGTCCTCTGCGCATAGCAAATCTATGCCACGCACAAAATCAAATAAAAAAATAAGCGCATAACAATTTTCGACACACGGACACGACAGAGAAAACAGTTTTCGTCATCATTGTTCAAATATTGTGACGTCTGTCGAGACGCTTATCTCCATTCGGTGCCACACGTCCAAACCATCAAAATGCCGAGGCAAAATTTTCCACATCAACAACGTATGAAAAAATTAGTGATTTTTTTAGTTGTGATTTCCTTCTCTGCAGGAAAGTTTAAAAGTAGCATATATTAATGCAGTATGAAGAAGAATGTTTTAATGTAGACATGCAAGCCTTGAAAGAAAATTTTGAAAATCAAGACTACATTTCCTGCAAATGGGTGCATTTCTACCCTATATTTTAACTTTAGATTTATTCTCTTATCAAACTCTTTTGGCTGTCTTTTTGACACTTACATCCGGCGCCCCCCTCCACACCCTGGATTATAAATAATGTAAATAATTCAATGTGATTATCTTGTGTGATGACTGTATTATGATGATAGTATATATCTGATAGTATATATCTGTATCATGAATCAATTTAAGTGGACCCCGACTTAAACAAGTTGAAAAACTTATTGGGGTGTTACCATTTAGTGGTCAATTGTACGGAATATGTACTTCACTGTGCAACCTACTAATAAAAGTCTCAATCAATCAATCAAAACACACAGAATCATCATACTGCTGTGATTATATGCATCAAGTGTTCATTCAAGGCTAAGGCAAAATATCGAGATATATATCGTGTATCGCAATATGGCCTTAAAATATCGCAATATTAAAAAAAGGCCATATCGCCCAGCCCTAGTTCAATGATGCCATTTCTGTTTGTCATGTATAATTTTGTCTATTTTGTGTTTATCCTTGAATAAACAGGTCAGTTTCTTGTTACCAACCATTGTGTATTATTCAAACTCCCCTAATTCAGCTGGCTAGTTGTTATCAAGAGTACTAAAACCCTTTTCAACATGATTCTGACAACTAAGTAGGCTAAATAACTTTAAACTTTAATACATGCTCGGATAGGCCACTATCGGTCAGTATCGGTATCGGTATCGGATCGGAAATGCAAAAACAATATCGGATCGGAAGTGCAAAAACCTGGATCGGGACATCCCTAGTATGTATGTATATACATGTATATACATATATATATATATATATATATATATATATATATATATATATATATATATATATATATATATAGAGGTCGGGTGCAATGTGAGCTGGGCGGCAGCCGAAGGCAGGGCACTTGGCGGTCCGATCCTCGGCTACAGAAGCTAGCTCTTGGGACATGGAACGTCACCTCGCTGGGGGGGAAGGAGCCTGAGCTAGTGCGTGAGGTAGAGAAGTTCCAGTTGGATATAGTCGGACTCACCTCGACGCACAGCAAGGGCTCTGGAACCAGTTCTCTCGAGAGGGGCTGGACTCTCTTCCACTCTGGCGTTGCCAGCAGTGAGAGGTGACGGGCTGGGGTGGCAATTTTTGTTGCCCCCCGGCTCAGAGCCTGCATGTTAGAGTTCAACCCGGTGGACGAGAGGGTAGCTTCCCTCCGCCTTCGGGTCGGGGGACGGGTCCTGACTGTTGTTTGCGCTTACGCGCCAAGCAGCAGCTCAGAGTACCCACCCTTTTTGAATTCACTCGAGGGAGTACTTGAGGGTGCTCCCCCTGGTGATTCCCTCGTTCTACTGGGGGACTTCAACGCTCATATTGGCAACGACAGTGAAACCTGGAGAGGCGTGATTGGGAAGAATGGCCGCCCGGATCTGAACTCGAGTGGTGTTTTGTTATTGGACTTTTGTGCCCGTCACGGATTGTCCATAACGAACACCATGTTCAAGCATAAGGGTGTCCATATGTGCACTTGGCACCAGGACACCCTAGGCCGCAGTTCCATGATCGACTTTGTTGTTGTGTCATCGGATTTGCGGCCTCATGTTTTGGACACTCGGGTAAAGAGAGGGGCGGAGCTTTCTACCGATCACCACCTGGTGGTGAGTTGGCTGCGATGGTGGGGGAGGATGCCGGACAGACCTGGCAGGCCCAAACGCATTGTGAGGGTTTGCTGGGAACGTCTGGCAGAGTCTCCTGTCAGAGAAAGTTTCAATTCCCACCTCCGGAAGAACTTTGAACATGTCACGAGGGAGGTGCTGGACATTGAGTCCGAGTGGACCATGTTCCGCACCTCTATTGTCGAGGCGGCTGATTGGAGCTGTGGCCGCAAGGTAGTTGGTGCCTGTCGTGGCGGTAATCCTAGAACCCGTTGGTGGACACCGGCGGTGAGGGATGCCGTCAAGCTGAAGAAGGAGTCCTATCGGGTTCTTTTGGCTCATGGGACTCCTGAGGCAGCGGACGGATACCGACAGGCCAAGCGGTGTGCGGCTTCAGCGGTCGCGGGTGCAAAAACTCGGACATGGGAGGAGTTCGGGGAAGCCATGGAAAACGACTTCCGGACGGCTTCGAAGCGATTCTGGACCACCATCCGCCGCCTCAGGAAGGGGAAGCAGTGCACTACCAACACCGTGTATGGTGAGGATGGTGTGACTGCGGAAGTTGTGGATCGGTGGAGGGAATACTTCGAAGACCTCCTCAATCCCACCAACACGTCTTCCTATGAGGAAGCAGTCCCTGGGGAATCTATGGTGGGCTCTCCTATTTCTGGGGCTGAGGTTGCTGAGGTAGTTAAAAAGCTCCTCGGTGGCAAGGCCCCGGGGGTGAATGAGGTCCGCCTGGAGTTCCTTAAGGCTCTGGATGCTGTGGTGCTGTCTTGGTTGACAAGACTCTGCAGCATCGCGTGGACATCGGGGGCGGTACCTCTGGATTGGCAGACCGGGGTGGTGGTTCCTCTCTTTAAAAAGGGGAACCGGAGGGTGTGTTCTAACTATCGTGGGATCACACTCCTCAGCCTTCCCGGTAAGGTCTATTCAGGTGTACTGGAGAGGAGGCTACGCCGGATAGTCGAACCTCGGATTCAGGAGGAACAGTGTGGTTTTCGTCCTGGTCGTGGAACTGTGGACCAGCTCTATACTCTCGGCAGGGTTCTTGAGGGTGCATGGGAGTTTGCCCAACCAGTCTACATGTGCTTTGTGGACTTGGAGAAGGCATTCGATCGTGTCCCTCGGGAAGTCCTGTGGGGAGTGCTCAGAGAGTATGGGGTTTCGGACTGTCTGATTGTGGCGGTCCGCTCTCTGTATGATCAGTGTCAGAGCTTGGTTCGCATTGCCGGCAGTAAGTCGGACACGTTTCCGGTGAGGGTTGTACTCCGCCAAAGCTGCCCTTTGTCACCGATTCTGTTCATAACTTTTATGGACAGAATTTCTAGGCGCAGTCAAGGCGTTGAGGGGATCCGGTTTGGTGGCTGCAGGATTAGGTCTCTGCTTTTTGCAGATGATGTGGTCCTGATGGCTTCATCTGGCCAGGATCTTCAGCTCTCACTGGATCGGTTCGCAGCTGAGTGTGAAGCGACTGGGATGAGAATCAGCACCTCCAAGTCCGAGTCCATGGTTCTCGCCCTGAAAAGGGTGGAGTGCCATCTCCGGGTTGAGGAGGAGATCTTACCCCAAGTGGAGGAGTTCAAGTACCTCGGAGTCTTGTTCACGAGTGAGGGAAGAGTGGATCGTGAGATCGACAGGCGGATCGGTGCGGCGTCTTCAGTAATGCGGACGCTGTATCGATCCGTTGTGGTGAAGAAGGAGCTGAGCCGGAAGGCAAAGCTCTCAATTTACCGGTCGATCTATGTTCCCATCCTCACCTATGGTCATGAGCTTTGGGTTATGACCGAAAGGACAAGATCACGGGTACAAGCGGCCGAAATGAGTTTCCTCCGCCGGGTGGCGGGGCTCTCCCTTAGAGATAGGGTGAGAAGCTCTGTCATCCGGGGGGAGCTCAAAGTAAAGCCGCTGCTCCTCCACATCGAGAGGAGCCAGATGAGGTGGTTCGGGCATCTGGTCAGGATGCCACCCGAGCGCCTCCCTAGGGAGGTGTTTAGGGCACGTCCGACCGGTAGGAGGCCACGGGGAAGACCCAGGACACGTTGGGAAGACTATGTCTCTCGGCTGGCCTGGGAACGCCTCGGGATCCCCCGGGAGGAGCTGGACGAAGTGGCTGGGGAGAGGGAAGTCTGGGCTTCCCTGCTTAGGCTGCTGCCCCCGCGACCCGACCTCGGATAAGCGGATATATATATATATATATATATATATATATATATATATATATATATATATATATATATATATATATATATATATACACACACACACACACACACACACACACACAGGTAAAAGCCAGTAAATTAGAATATTTTGAAAAACTTGATTTATTTCAGTAATTGCATTCAAAAGGTGTAACTTGTACATTATATTTATTCATTGCACACAGACTGATGCATTTAAATGTTTATTTCATTTAATTTTGATGATTTGAAGTGGCAACAAATGAAAATCCAAAATTCCGTGTGTCACAAAATTAGAATATTACTTAAGGCTAATACAAAAAATGGATTTTTAGAAATGTTGGCCAACTGAAAAGTATGAAAATGAAAAATATGAGCATGTACAATACTCAATACTTGGTTGGAGCTCCTTTTGCCTCAATTACTGCGTTAATGCGGCGTGGCATGGAGTCGATGAGTTTCTGGCACTGCTCAGGTGTTATGAGAGCCCAGGTTGCTCTGATAGTGGCCTTCAACTCTTCTGCGTTTTTGGGTCTGGCATTCTGCATCTTCCTTTTCACAATACCCCACAGATTTTCTATGGG